>NW_027196672.1:27500-37500 GCF_038502225.1 Cherax quadricarinatus | reverse complement strand
GGCTGTTGCTGCTGGCTGCACGCAAACCAACGTACGAGCCACAGCCCGGCTGATCAGGAACTGACTTTAGGTGCTTGTCCAGTTCCAGCTTGAAGACTGCCAGGGGTCTGTTGGTAATCCCCTTGGAACCCCTGGTGGGTTATACATTACTGCAGTTGTGATGAATGGTTTGAAAAACCGACTTCATTACTGCAGTTACCACCTTGGCACCTCCAGACTAAAGTGTTCCTATTACATAGTCTCCTGCTTCTCTTCTGTCACCTCTCTCTAGCTCCTCAAAATCCCATTAGTTTTTGATGATCTGTGCCATTCTTCCTTCCCCTCCAGTTGGAAAGATAGCATCTGTTATTATTCCTGTGAGCTTGGTTTCTGTGAAAGTTATGTCTGCTGATGCCTCTTTTGTTCCACTTCTATCACTTCGTTATTCCAAGATCATTGGTGTACAATACTTTCAGTTTTCTCTTCAACACTGTATTCTTGGGTCTGTGGGGTTTATGGGAGTGCAGGACCTGGCAGGGTGCTATGGGATTCTACACTATACTGTGGGGTGGAGGCTGTGAGTGTGGAGTGCAGTTGGTTCTCGGATAGTATGTTTGCCAGTGGGGTTCTGAGTGTGGTTCTTTGTGTGTTTGCACTTGTTACTCCACCTGGCTCTGGTTTTCTTCTGCTGACCCTATCCTTGTCTCCCTTCATAGTGCCTTTCGATTCTGTGTCATCTCCCTCAGATGCTGTCATTCCGTTCTCATTCTGTCGTGGTCTAGGAACGCCCTACTGTATGTTGAAGATTCTTTTAGCCGTGGTTTCTCCTGCAGGACCCTGTTCTTCACTGTTTCTGTCTAGAGAACCAGTTTGACAGGCCGATTTCATCCCATCGAATGCCCCCTATTCTCTGAAAATTTACTATCTCAGTTATGTCCTCATCGCTCATGGGTTTGATGATGATTTCAATCTCTTACTTTTCTATCTACCATCTTTCATTGTGTGTCCTCCCTTCGCTCTCCTGAAGCCCATGAATAACGACTGAACTTTCCTTCTACTCCTCCCAGTGCCCTTTCCCTCTTTGTCTCTGGGTCCCATTTCTATTTAGCCATTGTCTCCGTTGTGTGTGTGAGTGTGTGTGTGTGTGTGTGTGTGTGTGTGTGTGTGTGTGTGTGTGTGTACTCACCAATTTGTACCCACCTATTTGTGGTTGCAGGGGTCGAGTCATAGCTCCTGGCCCCGCCTCTTCACTGATTGCTACTAGGTCCTCTCTCTCCCTGCTCCATGAGCTCTATCATACCTCGCCTTAAAACTATGTATGGTTCCCGCCTCCACTACTTCACTTTCTAGACTATTCCACGGCTTGACTACTCTATGACTGAAGAAATACTTCCTAACATCCCTTTGATTCATCTGAGTCTTCAACTTCCAATTGTGACCCCTTGTGTCTGTGTCCCATCTCTGGAACATCACGTCTCTGTCCACCTCGTCTATTCCGCGCAGTATTTTATATGTCTTTATCATGTCTCCCCTGACCCTCCTGGCCTCCAGTGTCGTGTGTGTGTGTGTGTGTGTGTGTGTGTGTGTGTGTGTGTGTGTGTGTGTGTGTGTGTGTGTGTGTGTGTGTGTGTGTGTGTGTGTGTGTGTGTGTGTGTGTGTGTGAGCGTGTGTGTACCTACCTAATTGTACTCACCTAATTGCGGTTGCAGGGGTCGAAACTCAACTACTGACCCCATCTCTTCACTGAGTGCTACTAGGCCCTCTCTCTCCCTGATCCATTAGCTTTATCATACCTCATTTTAAAGCTATGTATGGTTCCTGCCTCCACTACCTCACTTGCTAGGCTATTCCACTTCCTGACTACTATGTAACTGAAGAAATACTTCCTAACATCCCTTTGGCTCATTTGGGTCTTCAGCTTCCAATTGTGACCCCTTGTTTCTGTGTCCCTTCTCTGGAACATCCTGTCTCTGTCCACCTTGTTTATTCCATGCAGTATTTTGTATGTCGTTATCATGTCTCCCCTAACCCTCCTGTCCTCCAGTGTCGTCAGGCTGATTTCCCTTAACCTTTCTTCGTAGGACATTCCTCTTAGTGCAAGTCTTTGCACTTTCTTGACGTGCTTGATCAAGTGTGGGTTGCATACAAGTGCTGCATACTCCAGCATGGGCCTGACATACACGGTGTACGATTCTTTACTAAGGTATCATAGCGCTGTTCTCAGGTTTGCCAAGCGCCCATATGCTGCAGCAGTGATCTGTTTGATGTGTGCTTCCGGAGGCGTGCTCGGTGTTATACTCACCCCAAAGTCTTTCTCCTTGAGCGAGGTTTGCAGTCTTTGTCCACCTAGCCTATACTCTGTCTGTGGTCTTCTTTGCCCTTCCCCTATCTTCATGACTTTGCATTTGGCGGGGTTAAAATTCGAGAAGCCAGTTGCTGGACCAGGTGTCCAGCCTACCCAGGTGTCTTTGAAGTCCTACCTGATCCTCATCTGATTTAATTCTCCTCAATAACTTCACATCATCTGCGAACAGGAACACCTCTGAGTGTAACCCTTCCATCATGTCATTCACATATACCAAAAATAGCACTGGTCCTAGGACCTACCCCTGTGGGACTCTGCTCGTCACAGGTGCCCACTGTGATACCTCATCATGTACCATGACTCGTTGTTGCCTCCCTGTTAGGTATTCTCTGATCCATTGCAGTGCCCTTCCTATTATGCGTGGCTGATCCTCTAGCTTCTGCATTAATTTCTAGTGAGGAACTGTGTCAAAGGCAGCCCAAGAAGATGTGTGTACTCACCTAGTTGAGGTTGCGGGGGTCGAGTCCGAGCTCCTGGCCCCGCCTCTTCACTGATCGCTACTAGGTCACTCTCCCTGAGCCGTGAGCTTTATCATACCTCTGCTTAAAGCTGTGTATGGATTCTGCCTCCACTACATCGCTTCCCAAACTATTCCACTTACTGACTACTCTGTGGCTGAAGAAATACTTCCTAACATCCCTGTGATTCATCTGTGTCTTCAGCTTCCAACTGTGTCCCCTTGTTACTGTGTCCAATCTCTGGAACATCCTGTCTTTGTCCACCTTGTCAATTCCTCTCAGTATTTTGTATGTCGTTATCATGTCCCCCCTATCTCTCCTGTCCTCCAGTGTCGTCAGGTTGATTTCCCTTAACCTCTCCTCGTAGGACATACCTCTTAGCTCTGGGACTAGTCTTGTTGCAAACCTTTGCACTTTCTCTAGTTTCTTCACGTGCTTGGCTAGGTGTGGGTTCCAAACTGGTGCCGCATACTCCAATATGGGCCTAACATACACGGTGTACAGGGTCCTGAATGATTCCTTATTAAGATGTCGGAATGCTGTTCTGAGGTTTGCTAGGCGCCCATATGCTGCAGCAGTTATTTGGTTGATGTGCGCTTCAGGAGATGTGCCTGGTGTTATACTCACCCCAAGATCTTTTTCCTTGAGTGAGGTTTGTAGTCTCTGACCCCCTAGACTGTACTCCGTCTGCGGCCTTCTTTGCCCTTCCCCAATCTTCATGACTTTGCACTTGGTGGGATTGAACTCCAGGAGCCAATTGCTGGACCAGGTCTGCAGCCTGTCCAGATCCCTTTGTAGTTCTGCCTGGTCTTCGATCGAGTGAATTCTTCTCATCAACTTCACGTCATCTGCAAACAGGGACACCTCAGAGTCTATTCCTTCCGTCATGTCGTTCACAAATACCAGAAACAGCACTGGTCCTAGGACTGACCCCTGCGGGACCCCGCTGGTCACAGGTGCCCACTCTGACACCTCGCCACGTACCATGACTCGCTGCTGTCTTCCTGACAAGTATTCCCTGATCCATTGTAGTGCCTTCCCTGTTATCCCTGCTTGGTCCTCCAGTTTTTGCACCAATCTCTTGTGTGGAACTGTGTCAAACGCCTTCTTGCAGTCCAAGAAAATGCAATCCACCCACCCCTCTCTCTCTTGTCTTACTGCTGTCACCATGTCATAAAACTCCAGTAGGTTTGTGACACAGGATTTCCCGTCCCTGAAACCATCTTGGCTGCTGTTGATGAGATCATTCCTTTCTAGGTGTTCCACCACTCTTCTCCTGATAATCTTCTCCATGATTTTGCATACTATACATGTCAGTGACACTGGTCTGTAGTTTAATGCTTCATGTCTGTCTCCTTTTTTAAAGATTGGGACTACATTTGCTGTCTTCCATGCCTCAGGCAATCTCCCTGTTTCGATAGATGTATTGAATATTGTTGTTAGGGGTACACATAGCGCCTCTGCTCCCTCTCTCAATACCCATGGGGAGATGTTATCTGGCCCCATTGCCTTTGAGGTATCTAGCTCACTCAGAAGCCTCTTCACTTCTTCCTCGGTTGTGTGCACTGTGTCCAGCACTTGGTGGTGTGCCCCACCTCTCCGTCTTTCTGGAGTCCCTTCTGTCTCCTCTGTGAACACTTCTTTGAATCTCTTGTTGAGTTCTTCACATACTTCACGGTCATTTCTTGTTGTCTCTCCTCCTTCCTTCCTTAGCCTGATTACCTGGTCCTTGACTGTTGTTTTCCTCCTGATGTGGCTGTACAACAGTTTCGGGTCAGATTTGGCTTTCGCTGCTATGTCATTTTCATATTGTCTTTGGGCCTCCCTTCTTATCTGTGCATATTCGTTTCTGGTTCTACGACTGTTCTCCTTATTCTCCTGGGTCCTTTGCCTTCTATATTTCTTCCATTCCCTAGCACACTTGGTTTTTGCCTCCCTGCACCTTTGGGTAAACCATGGGCTCATCCTGGCTTTTTCATTAATCCTGTTACCCTTGGGTACAAACCTCTCCTCAGCCTCCTTGCATTTTGTTGCTACATATTCCATCATCTCATTAACCGGCTTCCCTGCCAGTTCTCTGTCCCACTGAACCCCGTTCAGGTAGTTCCTAATTCCTGTGTAGTCCCCTTTCTTGTAGTTTGGCTTCATTCGTCCTGGCCTTCCTGCTTCTCCCTCCACTTGTATCTCTACTGTGTATTCAAAGCTTAAAACCACATGGTCACTGGCCCCAAGGGGTCTTTCATACGTGATGTCCTCGATATCTGCACTACTCAAGGTGAATACTAAGTCCAGCCTTGCTGGTTCATCCTCTCCTCTCTCTCTTGTAGTGTCCCTTACGTGTTGGCACATGAAGTTTTCCAGTACCACCTCCATCATCTTAGCCCTCCATGTATCTTGGCCCCCATGTGGGTCCAAGTTCTCCCAATCGATCTCCTTGTGGTTAAAGTCACCCATGATCAGGAGCTTTGCCCTGCATGCATGAGCTCTTCTGGCCACTCTAGCCAGTGTGTCAACCATCGCTCTATTGCTCTCGTCGTACTCTTGCCTTGGCCTCCTGCTGTTCTGTGGTGGGTTATACATCACTGCTATTACCACCTTGGGACCTCCAGAGTGAAGTGTTCCCACTATATAATCACTTTCTTCTCCGCTGTCTCCTCTCTCCAGCTCATCAAAATTCCAGCGATTTTTGATCAGCAACGCCACTCCTCCACCCCCCCTGTTCCCTCTGTCTTTCCTCAGGATTTGGTATCCCGTTGGAAAGATGGCATCTGTTATCATACCTGTAAGCTTGGTTTCTGTGAGAGCTATGATGTCCGGTGATGCTTCTTTGACTCTTTCATGCCACTCCTCCCACTTATTTGTTATTCCATCAGCGTTTGTGTACCATACCTTCAGTTTCCTTTCCAACACTGTGGTTTGAGGGGCCTGTGAGGGTGGGAGACCTGGTGGCATACTGTGGGATTCTATAGCTCGGTGTTGGGTGGAGGCTGTGGGTATGGATTGTAGTGTGTGTTGGAATGGTGTGATAGGTTTTATGGTTCTGAGAGTAGTTGTGTGTGTGCTTGCCCTTGCTGTTCTGTTCTGCTCTGACTGACCTCTGCTGGTTCCCTCCTTGTCTCTTTTCCTAGCTCCTTTCGCTTTTTTGTCCTCTCCCTCAGCTGCTGTCGTTCTGATTTTGTTCTGTCTCTGTCTAGGAACACCCTCTTGTACTCTTCCGAGTATTTCAATCGTGGTTTCTCTTGGAGGATCCTGTTCCGCACTGTTTCCGTCCTGAGAATCAGCTTGATTGGTCGGTTTCTCCCCTTCGTGTACCCCCCTATTCTCTGAAAATTTACAATCTCGTCCATCTCTTCACCTATTTCCGTGATGATTTTCTCAATCTCCTTTCTTTCTTCCTGCTGCCTTTCAGTGTGTGTCCTTTCCTCTCTCTCCTGAAGCCCATGGATAAACACTGATTTTGCCCTTTCTTCCTCCCATTGCCTCACCCTCTGTGACTCTGGATCCTGTCTGTATGTGGTCAGTTTCTCCCTTGATTTTTCCAGTGGCTCTTGATAGCCTTGTTGTGCCTCAGCATTCGACCTATCACCCTCTCCATCTGCAACCAGCTGATCTTCCCTTTCACTCCTTGGTCCTCCTTGGCAGAGTGATGTGACCTTAGCATAATTCATAATTCCTTCCTTCCTGTTCGGCCTCGCAGCTTCATATGCTGTGTCTTCTCTGGTCACTGCCCCTGTTACCCGCTTCAGCCTATTTATCTCAACTTCTAGGACCCTTATCTTGGCTACTGCAGTTTCGACTTGTGCCTCCCAATTCTTTGTCTCCTTCTCCAACCTCTTTTCCAATTTCACAGAGAGCTCTTTCTCCATTTTTTCAGAAAGCTCTCCTTATTTTCTCTCCCACTCTTGTTCCATCCTTTTCCACTGCTCCTCCATCCACTCCTCCCTACCAGAACCAGTGTGTGTGTGTATGTGTGTGTGTGTGTGTGTGTGTGTGTGTGTGTGTGTGTGTGTGTGTGTGTGTGTGTGTGAGTGTGTGTACTCACCTATTTGTACTCACATATTTGTGGTTGCAGGGGTCGAGTCACAGCTCCTAGCCCCGCCTCTTCACTGATTGCTACTAGGTCCTCTCTCTCCCTGCCCCTTGAGCTTTATCATACCTCGCCTTAAAACTATGTATGGTTCCCGCCTCCACTAAGTCACTTTCTAGGCTATTCCACGGCTTGACTACTCTATGACTGAAGAAATACTTCCTAACATCCCTTTGATTCATCTGAGTCTTCAACTTCCAATTGTGACCTCTTTTGTCTGTGTCCCTTCTCTGGAACATCCCATCTTTGTCCACCTCGTCTATTCCGCGCAGTATTTTATATGTCGTTATCATGTCTCAACTGACCCTCCTGGCCTCCAGTGTCGTCAGGCCGATTTCCCTCAACCTTTCTTCGTAGGACAATCCCCGTAGCTCTGGGACTAGTCTTGTTGCAACCCTTTTCACTTTCTCTAATTTCTTGACGTGCTTGACTAGGTGTGGATTTCAAACTGGTGCTGCATACTCCAGTATGGGCCTTACGTAAATGGTATACAAAGTCTTGAACGAATCCTTACTGAGGTATCGGAACGCTATCCGTAGGTTTTCCAGGCTCCCGTATGCTGCAGCAGTTATCTGATTGATGTGCTCCTCGCGAGATATGCTCGGCGTTATACTCACCCCCAGATCTTTTTCCTTGAGTGAGGTTTGCAGACTTTGGCCATCTAAACTATATTGTGTCTGCGGTCTTCTTTGCCCTTCCCCTATCTTCGTGACTTTGCATTTGGCAGGGTTAAACTCAAGGAGCCAGTTGCTGGACCAGGCTTGTAGCCTGTCCAGGTCTCTTTGTAGTCCTGCCTGATCCTCATCCGATTTGATTCTTCTCATTAACTTCACATCGTCCGCAAACGGACACTTCTGAGTCTATCCCTTCCGTTATGTCATTCACATATACCAAGAACAGCCCCTGTCCTAGGACTGACCACTGTGGAACCCCGCTTGTCACAGGCGCCCACTCTGACACCTCGTCACGTTCCATGACTCGTTGTTGCCTCCCTGTCAGGTATTCTCTGATCCATTGCAGTGCCTTTTCTGTTATGTGTGCCTGATCCTCTAGCTTTTGCAGTAACCTCTTGTGAGGAACTGTGTCGAAGGCCTTCTTGCAGTCCAAAAAAATGCGGTCGTTCCACCCCTCTCTCTCTTGTCTTACTTCTGTCACCTTGTCATAAAACTCTAGTAGGTTTGTGACACAGGATTTTCCCTCCCTGAAACCGTGCTGGTTGTCTATTATACACTTGTTTCTTTCCAGGTGCTCCACCACTCTCCTCCTGATGATCTTCTCCATGACCTTGCATACTATACACGTTAGTGATACAGGTCTATAGTTCAGTGCCTCATGTCTGTCTCCCTTTTTAAAAATTTGGACTACATTTGCCATCTTCCATACCTCGGGGAGTTGCCCAGTTTCAAATGATGTGTTGAAGATCTTTGTTAACGGTACACACAATATCTCTGCTACCTCTTTAAGGACCCTCGGAGAGATGTTGTCTGGTCCCACCGCCTTTGAGGTGTCAAGTTCGCATAGCAGCTTCTTCACCTCCTACTTGGTTATATGTACCTCATCCAGCACTTGCTGGTGCACCCCTCTGCTCTGATTTCCTGGAGTCCTACTGGTGTGTGTGTGTGTGTGTGAGTGTGTGTGTTTGTGTGTGTGTGTACTCACCTAATTGTACTCACCTAATTGTGGTTGCAGGGGTCGAGACTCAGCTCCTGGCCCCGCCTCTTCACTGATCGCTACTGGATCCTCTCTCTCTCTGCTTCCTGAGCTTTGTCATACCTCTTCTTAAAACTATGTATGGTTCCTGCCTCCACTACTTCACTTGCTAGGCTATTCCACTTGCTGACAACTCTATGACTGAAGAAATACTTCCTAACGTCCCTGTGACTCGTCTGAGTCTTCAGCTTCCAGTTGTGACCCCTTGTCCCTGTGTCCCCTCTCTGGAACATCCTATCTCTGTCCACCTTGTCTATTCCCCGCAGTATCTTGTATGTCGTTATCATGTCTCCCCTGACCCTTCTGTCCTCCAGTGTCGTCAGTCCGATTTCCCTTAACCTTTCCTCGTACGACATTCCCTTGAGCTCTGGGACTAGCCTTGTTGCAAACCTTTGTACTTTCTCTAACTTCTTGACGAGCTTGACCAGGTGTGGGTTCCAGACTGGTGCTGCATACTCCAGTATGGGCCTAACATACACAGTGTACAGTGTCTTGAACGATTCCTTATTAAGGTATCGGAACGCTATTCTCAGGTTTGCCAGGCGCCCGTATGCTGCAGCGGTTATTTGGTTGATGTGTGCCTCCGGTGATGTGCTCGGTGTTATGGTCACCCCAAGGTCTTTCTCCCTGAGTGAGGTCTGTAGTCTTTGTCCACCTAGCCTATACTCTGTCTGCGGTCTTCTTTGCCCCTCCCCAATCTTCATGACTTTGCATTTGGCTGGATTGAATTCGAGAAGCCAGTTACTGGACCACATGTCCAGCCTCTCCAGGTCTCTTTGCAGTCCTGCCTCATCCTCGTCCGATTTAATTCTTCTCATCAACTTCACGTCATCTGCGAACAGGGACACTTCAGAGTCTATTCCTTCCATCATGTCGTTCACATATATCAAAAATAGCACTGGTCCTAGAACTGACCCCTGTGGGACCCCGCTCGTAACAGGCGCCCACTGTGATACTTCTTCACGTACCATGACTCGTTGCTGCCTCCCTGTCAGGTATTCCCTTACCCATTGCAGTGCCCTTCCTTTTACGTGTGCCTGATCCTCCAGCTTCTGCACTAATCTCTTGTGGGGAACTGTGTCAAAGGCCTTCCTGCAGTCTAGGAAAACGCAATCTACCCAACCCTCTCTCTCGTGTCTTACTTCTGTTACCTTGTCATAAAACTCCAGGAGGTTTGTGATACAAGATTTGCCTTCCATGAACCCATGCTGGTTTTCATTTATAATCTTGTTCCTTTCCAGGTGTTCGACCACTCTCCTCCTGATAATCTTCTCCATGACTTTGCACACGATACATGTCAGAGACACAGGTCTGTAGTTTAGTGCCTCGTTTCTGTTTCCTTTCTTAAATATGGGGACTACATTAGCTGTCTTCCATTTCTCAGGTAGTTGCCCAGTTTCA
>NW_027196672.1:0-20000 GCF_038502225.1 Cherax quadricarinatus | reverse complement strand
TGGATTCCAAACTGGTGCTGCATACTCCAGTATGGGCCTGACGTAAATGGTATACAGGGTCTTGAACGACTCCTTACTGAGGTATCGGAACGCTATCCGTAGGTTTGCCAGGCGCCCGTATGCTGCAGCAGTTATCTGATTTATGTGCGCCTCAGGAGATATGCTCGGTGTTATACTCACCCCCAGATCTTTTTCCTTGAGTGAGGTTTGCAGTCTTTGGCCATCTAAACTATATTGTGTCTGCGGTCTTCTTTGCCCTTCCCCAATCTTCATGACTTTGCATTTGGCAGGGTTAAACTCAAGGAGCCAGTTGCTGGACCAGGCTTGCAGCCTGTCCAGGTCTCTTTGTAGTCCTGCCTGATCCTCATCCGATTTGATTCTTCTCATTAACTTCACATCATCTGCAAACAAGGACACTTCTGAGTCTATCCCTTCCGTTATGTCGTTCACATATACCAAGAACAGCACAGGTCCTAGGACTGACCCCTGTGGAACCCCGCTTGTCACAAGCGCCCACTCTGACACCTCGTCACGTACCATGACTCGTTGTTGCCTCCCTGTCAGGTATTCTCTGATCCATTGCAGTGCCTTTCCTGTTATGTGTGCCTGATCTTCTAGCTTTTTCAGTAACCTCTTGTGAGGAACTGTGTCGAAGGCCTTTTTGCAGTCCAAAAAAATGCAGTCGATCCACCCCTCTCTCTCTTGTCTTACTTCTGTCACCTTGTCATAAAACTCTAGTAGGTTTGTGACACAGGATTTTCCTTCCCTGAAACCATGCTGGTTGTCAATTATACACTTGTTTCTTTCCAGGTGCTCCACCACTCTCCTCCTGATGATCTTCTCCATGACCTTGCATACTATACACGTTAGTGATACAGGTCTGTAGTTTAGTGCCTCATGTCTGTCTCCCTTTTTAAAAATTGGGACTACATTTGCCATCTTCCATACCTCAGGGAGTTGCCCAGTTTCAAATGATGTGTTGAAGATCTTTGTTAATGGCACACACAATATCTCTGCTCCCTCTTTAAGGACCCACGGAGAGATGTTGTCTGGTCCCACCGCCTTTGAGGTGTCAAGTTCGCATAGCAGCTTCTTCACTTCCTCCTTGGTTATATGTACCTCATCCAGCACTGTGTGTGTGTGTGTGTGTGTGTGTGTGTGTGTGTTGGTGTGTCTGTGTTATTTCCTTCAGGAAGAAAATATTTTATTGAGTAATTTAAAAAAACTATATAACTTAAGATTAATTCTAAATTTTAAATATTTTTGTTCAGTGCTGAGTCATTTTCGCTAGAATATTAGAGTAAACAGAGTAAGTTTCATTAGTATCAGTCTGTTGGTTTCCTTGATATAAGAGAGAAATGAAACTCTCTCTGTTCTTTCTCCAGCGTCACTTGAAGGGCTGACCTATAACACTTTTTGTCTCCCATGTGTTGATTTATTGTTCTTAAATTCTTTATGGATGTTATGCTGCAGGTTTTTGACTTCCTGTTCTTGGTTTCTTGTAAGTGAACATGAACAAAGTTTGTTCTTGAAACTGTTGTTTCAAGTTCCTGAGTTTCTACGAAGTTTCAGTAATATTTCCTGGGATTATTGAGGGAGTTAAGCTGCAGCTTCTTAGCTTACAGAATCAACTTACCTGGAGAGTTTACCTGGAGAGAGTTCCGGGGGTCAACGCCCCCGCGGCCCGGTCTGTGACCAGGCCTCCTTAGGTCAGTGTCCCAGGATGCGACCCACACCAGTCGACTAACACCCAGGTACCCATTTTACTGATGGGGAACATAGACAACAGGTGGAAAGAAACACGTCCAATGTTTCTACTCTGGCTGGGAATCGAACCCAGGCCCTCACCGTGTGAAGCGAGAGCGTTAACCACCAGGCCACCACTTAGCTTACAGAATCAACTTAGCTTACAGAATCTACTTAGCTTACAGAATCAACTTAGCTTACAGAGTCAACTTAGCTTACAGAATCAACTTAGCTTACAGAATCAACTTAGCTTACAGAATCAATTTAGCTTACAGAATCAACTTAGCTTACAGAATAAAACTTAGCTTACAGAATCAACTTAGCTTACAGAATCAACTTAGCTTATTACAGAATCAACTAATTTACAGTTCTGAGATCATCAGCAACATGTACGAATAAATTTACCTGTTTTTTGTTTATTATGATGCTAGGTTATTTAAAGAGTTTCTGATAACAATTTTGTTTATTATGATGCTAGGTTATTTAAAGAGTTTCTGATAACAATTTTGTTTATTATGATGCTAGGTTATTTAAAGAGTTTGTGATAACAATTTTGTTTATTATGATGCTAGGTTATTTAAAGAGTTTCTGATAACAATTTTGTTTATTATGATGCTAGGTTATTTAAAGAGTTTCTGATAACAATTTTGTTTATTATGATGCTAGGTTATTTAAAGAGTTTCTGATAACAATTTTGTTTATTATGATGCTAGGTTATTTAAAGAGTTTCTGATAACAATTTTGTTTATTATGATGCTAGGTTATTTAAAGAGTTTCTGATAACAATTTTGTTTATTATGATGCTAGGTTATTTAAAGAGTTTCTGATAACAATTTTGTTTATTATGATGCTAGGTTATTTAAAGAGTTTCTGATAACAATTTTGTTTATTATGATGCTAGGTTATTTAAAGAGTTTCTGATAACAATTTTGTTTATTATGATGCTAGGTTATTTAAAGAGTTTCTGATAACAATTTTGTTTATTATGATGCTAGGTTATTTAAAGAGTTTCTGATAACAATTTTGTTTATTATGATGCTAGGTTATTTAAAGAGTTTCTGATAACAATTTTGTTTATTATGATGCTAGGTTATTTAAAGAGTTTCTGATAACAATTTTGTTTATTATGATGCTAGGTTATTTAAAGAGTTTCTGATAACAATTTTGTTTATTATGATGCTAGGTTATTTAAAGAGTTTCTGATAACAATTTTGTTTATTATGATGCTAGGTTATTTAAAGAGTTTCTGATAACAATTTTGTTTATTATGATGCTAGGTTATTTAAAGAGTTTCTGATAACAATTTTGTTTATTATGATGCTAGGTTATTTAAAGAGTTTCTGATAACAATTTTGTTTATTATGATGCTAGGTTATTTAAAGAGTTTCTGATAACAATTTTGTTTATTATGATGCTAGGTTATTTAAAGAGTTTCTGATAACAATTTTGTTTATTATGATGCTAGGTTATTTAAAGAGTTTCTGATAACAATTTTGTTTATTATGATGCTAGGTTATTTAAAGAGTTTCTGATAACAATTTTGTTTATTATGATGCTAGGTTATTTAAAGAGTTTCTGATAACAATTTTGTTTATTATGATGCTAGGTTATTTAAAGAGTTTCTGATAACAATTTTGTTTATTATGATGCTAGGTTATTTAAAGAGTTTCTGATAACAATTTTGTTTATTATGATGCTAGGTTATTTAAAGAGTTTCTGATAACAATTTTGTTTATTATGATGCTAGGTTATTTAAAGAGTTTCTGATAACAATTTTGTTTATTATGATGCTAGGTTATTTAAAGAGTTTCTGATAACAATTTTGTTTATTATGATGCTAGGTTATTTAAAGAGTTTCTGATAACAATTTTGTTTATTATGATGCTAGGTTATTTAAAGAGTTTCTGATAACAATTTTGTTTATTATGATGCTAGGTTATTTAAAGAGTTTCTGATAACAATTTTGTTTATTATGATGCTAGGTTATTTAAAGAGTTTCTGATAGCAATTTTGAGTAAATGTTCTAGATAACATTTATTACTAATATTAGGGTAACCAGACAACATTTTATTCTGACGACCATTAACATCCAACCACCAGGACGACTCATCAACTACTGACTGAGCCTTGTGCCGGCCTCTCCCTCTCTCCTGTAGCTCCTCACACGTCCTAACAATGTTACATGATGAATTTAATGTATTAGACAGAAAAAGAAACAAAAAAAATGAAAAATATGAAAAACTTGTGACAATTCAAGACGTGGTCAGACGTATATTACGCGGCTCGTCATCACAAAAACTTGTGACAATTCAAGACGTGGTCAGACGTATATTACGCGGCTCGTCATCACAAAAACTTGTGACAATTCAAGACGTGGTCAGACGTATATTACGCGGCTCGTCATCACAAAAACTTGTGACAATTCAAGACGTGGTCAGACGTATATTACGCGGCTCGTCATCACAAAAACTTGTGACAATTCAAGACGTGGTCAGACGTATATTACACGGCTCGTCATCACAAAAAAATTGTAAAATGACTATAATTGGTTGTAGAAACAGCACAAACATGACACTTGTACCAAAATGTTGCCAGATTGTTAAGCTATTTTTCTGTAAACTTAACTAATTTTCCGATTTTATTTTTTCCTGGTGCGCCGACCCTCCGTGTCCCTTAGGAACACTTAGATGGAGTTATGTGATAATGGGAACACTTTTCATGGATCACACAGCAGCCAAAAGGAATTCAGTTATTTAGTAAACATATGTATAATATTAGCGTTCTGAACTAATTAAGACATGACTCGGAAATTTCACATATATGGTAGAATATTGGTTTATACCAAAAGAAAAAATGAAAATTTTTCAAGTAAATATCTGAATATTTCACTTACCAGAGGAGTGTCATATCTCCGACTAGGTAAGTAAATATAATGTCGTGCCTGTCGTGCCAGGTCCTCAGGAGTCTCAGCAGCCCAGGTCAAGACGTGAGGGTGAACCTTGCATGTCTCCAAGAGCACTTCTACCACTTCGTCACAACCACGCTCTGCTGCCCAGTGAAGTATTGTCCTACCATTAGCGTCCTGGATGTTACCATCAATCTTGATAGGGATGTTCTCTCTAAGTTTTTCAAGACGTTTATAAGTAACAGCTTGTAACATGTTGTTATATTCTTCTTCACATTGTGTCCAACAAGTTGTCTGTAACAACACCAGTTGTGATCACAAGCTTTATATTCATTAAATAATTTATAATATTCTACAAATTTATGATCAAAAATAATATCTTGTTATTATGCAACTTTAATACAACTAAATGATACGAGTCCAAGATTGTAAATCAGATGTTTGTAATAATTATAATCATCTCATAACAACATGGTTCAGGTCATCAACTTGTAAATCAGATGTTTGTAATAATTATAATCATCTCATAACAACATGGTTCAGGTCATCAACTTGTAAATCAGATGTTTGTAATAATTATAATCATCTCATAACAACATGGTTCAGGTCATCAACTTGTAAATCAGATGTTTGTAATAATTATAATCATCTCATAACAACATGGTTCAGGTCATCAACTTGTAAATCAGATGTTTGTAATAATTATAATCATCTCATAACAACATGGTTCAGGTCATCAACTTGTAAATCAGATGTTTGTAATAATTATAATCATCTCATAACAACATGGTTCAGGTCATCAACTTGTAAATCTTGTAAATCAGATGTTTGTAATAATTATAATCATCTCATAACAACATTGTCTAGGTCATCAACTTGTCATCAACTTGTAAATCAGATGTTTGTAATAATTATAATCATCTCATAACAACATGGTTCAGGTCATCAACTTGTAAATCAGATGTTTGTAATAATTATAATCATCTCATAACAACATGGTTCAGGTCATCAACTTGTAAATCAGATGTTTGTAATAATTATAATCATCTCATAACAACATGGTTCAGGTCATCAACTTGTAAATCAGATGTTTGTAATAATTATAATCATCTCATAACAACATGGTTCATCTCATAACAACATTGTTCAGGTCATCAACTTGTAAATCAGATGTTTGTAATAATTATAATCATCTCATAACAACATGGTTCAGGTCATCAACTTGTAAATCAGATGTTTGTAATAATTATAATCATCTCATAACAACATGGTTCAGGTCATCAACTTGTAAATCAGATGTTTGTAATAATTATAATCATCTCATAACAAGATGGTTCAGGTCATCAACTTGTAAATCAGATGTTTGTAATAATTATAATCATCTCATAACAACATGGTTCAGGTCATCAACTTGTAAATCAGATGTTTGTAATAATTATAATCATCTCATAACAACATGGTTCAGGTCATCAACTTGTAAATCAGATGTTTGTAATAATTATAATCATCTCATAACAACATGGTTCAGGTCATCAACTTGTAAATCAGATGTTTGTAATAATTATAATCATCTCATAACAACATGGTTCAGGTCATCAACTTGTAAATCAGATGTTTGTAATAATTATAATCATCTCATAACAACATGGTTCAGGTCATCAACTTGTAAATCAGATGTTTGTAATAATTATAATCATCTCATAACAACATGGTTCAGGTCATCAACTTGTAAATCAGATGTTTGTAATAATTATAATCATCTCATAACAACATGGTTCAGGTCATCAACTTGTAAATCAGATGTTTGTAATAATTATAATCATCTCATAACAACATGGTTCAGGTCATCAACTTGTAAATCAGATGTTTGTAATATAATCATCTCATAACAACATGGTTCAGGTCATCAACTTGTAAATCAGATGTTTGTAATAATTATAATCATCTCATAACAACATGGTTCAGGTCATCAACTTGTAAATCAGATGTTTGTAATAATTATAATCATCTCATAACAAGATGGTTCAGGTCATCAACTTGTAAATCAGATGTTTGTAATAATTATAATCATCTCATAACAACATGGTTCAGGTCATCAACTTGTAAATCAGATGTTTGTAATAATTATAATCATCTCATAACAACAGATCATCAACTTGTAAATCAGATGTTTGTAATAATTATAATCATCATAACAACATGGTTCAGGTCATCAACTTGGTCATCAACTTGTAAATCAGATGTTTGTAATAATTATAATCATCTCATAACAACATGGTTCAGGTCATCAACTTGTAAATCAGATGTTTGTAATAATTATAATCATCTCATAACAACATGGTTCAGGTCATCAACTTGTAAATCAGATGTTTGTAATAATTATAATCATCTCATAACAACATGGTTCAGGTCATCAACTTGTAAATCAGATGTTTGTAATAATTATAATCATCTCATAACAACATGGTTCAGGTCATCAACTTGTAAATCAGATGTTTGTAATAATTATAATCATCTCATAACAACATGGTTCAGGTCATCAACTTGTAAATCAGATGTTTGTAATAATTATAATCATCTCATAACAACATGGTTCAGGTCATCAACTTGTAAATCAGATGTTTGTAATAATTATAATCATCTCATAACAACATGGTTCAGGTCATCAACTTGTAAATCAGATGTTTGTAATAATTATAATCATCTCATAACAACATGGTTCAGGTCATCAACTTGTAAATCAGATGTTTGTAATAATTATAATCATCTCATAACAACATGGTTCAGGTCATCAACTTGTAAATCAGATGTTTGTAATAATTATAATCATCTCATAACAACATGGTTCAGGTCATCAACTTGTAAATCAGATGTTTGTAATAATTATAATCATCTCATAACAACATGGTTCAGGTCATCAACTTGTAAATCAGATGTTTGTAATAATTATAATCATCTCATAACAACATGGTTCAGGTCATCAACTTGTAAATCAGATGTTTGTAATAATTATAATCATCTCATAACAACATGGTTCAGGTCATCAACTTGTAAATCAGATGTTTGTAATAATTATAATCATCTCATAACAACATGGTTCAGGTCATCAACTTGTAAATCAGATGTTTGTAATAATTATAATCATCTCATAACAACATGGTTCATGGTTCAGGTCATCAACTTGTAAATCAGATGTTTGTAATAATTATAATCATCTCATAACAACATGGTTCAGGTCATCAACTTGTAAATCAGATGTTTGTAATAATTATAATCATCTCATAACAACATGGTTCAGGTCATCAACTTGTAAATCAGATGTTTGTAATAATTATAATCATCTCATAACAACATGGTTCAGGTCATCAACTTGTAAATCAGATGTTTGTAATAATTATAATCATCTCATAACAACATGGTTCAGGTCATCAACTTGTAAATCAGATGTTTGTAATAATTATAATCATCTCATAACAACATGGTTCAGGTCATCAACTTGTAAATCAGATGTTTGTAATAATTATAATCATCTCATAACAACATGGTTCAGGTCATCAACTTGTAAATCAGATGTTTGTAATAATTATAATCATCTCATAACAACATGGTTCAGGTCATCAACTTGTAAATCAGATGTTTGTAATAATTATAATCATCTCATAACAACATGGTTCAGGTCATCAACTTGTAAATCAGATGTTTGTAATAATTATAATCATCTCATAACAACATGGTTCAGGTCATCAACTTGTAAATCAGATGTTTGTAATAATTATAATCATCTCATAACAACATGTTTTAGGTCATCAACTTGTAAATCAGATGTTTGTAATAATCATCTCATAACAACATGGTTCAGGTCATCAACTTGTAAATCAGATGTTTGTAATAATTATAATCATCTCATAACAACATGGTTCAGGTCATCAACTTGTAAATCAGATGTTTGTAATAATTATAATCATCTCATAACAACATGGTTCAGGTCATCAACTTGTAAATCAGATGTTTGTAATAATTATAATCATCTCATAACAACATGGTTCAGGTCATCAACTTGTAAATCAGATGTTTGTAATAATTATAATCATCTCATAACAACATGGTTCAGGTCATCAACTTGTAAATCAGATGTTTGTAATAATTATAATCATCTCATAACAACATGGTTCAGGTCATCAACTTGTAAATCAGATGTTTGTAATAATTATAATCATCTCATAACAACATGGTTCAGGTCATCAACTTGTAAATCAGATGTTTGTAATAATTATAATCATCTCATAACAACATGGTTCAGGTCATCAACTTGTAAATCAGATGTTTGTAATAATTATAATCATCTCATAACAACATGGTTCAGGTCATCAACTTGTAAATCAGATGTTTGTAATAATTATAATCATCTCATAACAACATGGTTCAGGTCATCAACTTGTAAATCAGATGTTTGTAATAATTATAATCATCTCATAACAACATGGTTCAGGTCATCAACTTGTAAATCAGATGTTTGTAATAATTATAATCATCTCATAACAACATGGTTCAGGTCATCAACTTGTAAATCAGATGTTTGTGTTCAGAAAAATAATTATGTGTGCTCTATGTTGTGTGTTCAGAAAAATAATTATGTGTGCTCTATGTTGTGTGTTCAGAAAAATAATTATGTGTGCTCTATGTTGTGTGTTCAGAAAAATAATTATGTGTGCTCTATGTTGTGTGTTCAGAAAAATAATTATGTGTGCTCTATGTTGTGTGTTCAGAAAAATAATTATGAGTGCTCTATGTTGTGTGTTCAGAAAAATAATTATGTGTGCTCTATGTTGTCTGTTCAGAAAAATAATTATATGTGTTGTATGTTGTGTGTTCAGAAAAATAATTATGTGTGCTCTATGTTGTGTGTTCAGAAAAATAATTATGTGTGTTGTATGTTGTGTGTTCAGAAAAATAATTATGTGTCCTCTATGTTGTGTGTTCAGAAAAATAATTATGTGTCCTCTATGTTGTGTGTTCAGAAAAATAATTATGTGTGCTCTATGTTGTGTGTTCAGAAAAATAATTATGTGTGCTCTATGTTGTGTGTTCAGAAAAATAATTATGTGTGCTCTATGTTGTGTGTTCAGAAAAATAATCATAATCATGTTGCCTCCAGTTATGAGGATAACAATAAATATAATATCTTGTGCTCCAGTAATGAGAGTATATTGTGTGTGCTCTGAGTTAATTATTGCTGCTTATTATAACATGTATTGTAAATTAACAAGTATTGTAAATTAACAAGTATTGTAAATTAACAAGTATTGTAAATTAACAAGTATTGTAAATTAACAAGTATTGTAAATTAACAAGTATTGTAAATTAACAAGTATTGTAAATTAACAAGTATTGTAAATTAACAAGTATTGTAAATTAACAAGTATTGTAAATT
This sequence comes from Cherax quadricarinatus, assembly GCF_038502225.1. Classification (NCBI taxonomy): domain Eukaryota; kingdom Metazoa; phylum Arthropoda; class Malacostraca; order Decapoda; family Parastacidae; genus Cherax; species Cherax quadricarinatus. The sequence continues at coordinate 9,918 of NW_027196672.1, read as the reverse complement.
AACAAGTATTGTAAATTAACAAGTATTGTAAATTAACAAGTATTGTAAATTAACAAGTATTGTAAATTAACAAGTATTGTAAATTAACAAGTATTGTAAATTAAGAAGTATTGTAAATTAACAAGTATTGTAAATTAACAAGTATTGTAAATTAAGAACTATTGTAAATTAAAAAGTATTGTAAATTAACAAGTATTGTAAATTAAAAAGTATTGTAAATTAACAAGTATTGTAAATTAACAAGTATTGTAAATTAACAAGTATTGTAAATTAACAAGTATTGTAAATTAACAAGTATTGTAAATTAACAAGTATTGTAAATTAACAAGTATTGTAAATTAACAAGTATTGTAAATTAACAAGTATTGTAAATTAACAAGTATTGTAAATTAACAAGTATTCTAAATTAACAAGTATTGTAAATTAACAAGTATTGTAAATTAACAAGTATTGTAAATAAACAAGTATTGTAAATTAACAAGTATTGTAAATTAACAAGTATTGGTAAAGCTATCACAGGCAATACTGAAGAAGAATTTTAATCACGAACTTTAAGTTGCACATTATATATTTATTAATATAAAGTTAATTATAACTCAATAAAGATGGTAGTAGAGAAAGTGTTAAATTAATGAACAATATTCTCTTACACTGAACTTAACAATAATATTTAATATTGTGCCATTAACAATAATATTTATTATGATGACCATCACAGTAATATTTATAATACTGACCATCACAACAATTTTTACTACAGTGACTATCACAACAATATTTACTACAGTGACTATCACAACAATATTTACTACAGTGACTATCACAACAATATTTACTACAGTGACTATCACAACAATATTTACTACAGTGACTATCACAACAATATTTACTACAGTGACTATCACAACAATATTTACTACAGTGACTATCACAACAATATTTACTACAGTGACTATCACAACAATATTTACTACAGTAACTATCACAACAATATTTACTACAGTGACTATCACAACAATATTTACTACAGTGACTATCACAACAATATTTACTACAGTAACTATCACAACAATATTTACTACAGTGACTATCACAACAATATTTACTACAGTGACTATCACAACAATATTTACTACAGTGACTATCACAACAATATTTACTACAGTGACTATCACAACAATATTTACTACAGTGACTATCACAACAATATTTACTACAGTGACTATCACAACAATATTTACTACAGTGACTATCACAACAATATTTACTACAGTGACTATCACAACAATATTTACTACAGTAACTATCACAACAATATTTACTACAGTAACTATCACAACAATATTTACTACAGTGACTATCACAACAATATTTACTACAGTGACTATCACAACAATATTTACTACAGTGACTATCACAACAATATTTACTACAGTGACTATCACAACAATATTTACTACAGTGACTATCACAACAATATTTACTACAGTGACTATCACAACAATATTTACTACAGTGACTATCACAACAATATTTACTACAGTGACTATCACAACAATATTTACTACAGTGACTATCACAACAATATTTACTACAGTGACTATCACAACAATATTTACTACAGTGACTATCACAACAATATTTACTACAGTGACTATCACAACAATATTTACTACAGTGACTATCACAACAATATTTACTACAGTGACTATCACAACAATATTTACTACAGTGACTATCACAACAATATTTACTACAGTGACTATCACAACAATATTTACTACAGTGACTATCACAACAATATTTACTACAGTGACTATCACAACAATATTTACTACAGTGACTATCACAACAATATTTACTACAGTGACTATCACAACAATATTTACTACAGTGACTATCACAACAATATTTACTACAGTGACTATCACAACAATATTTACTACAGTGACTATCACAACAATATTTACTACCGTGACTATCACAACAATATTTACTACAGTGACTATCACAACAATATTTACTACAGTGACTATCACAACAATATTTACTACAGTGACTATCACAACAATATTTACTACAGTGACTATCACAACAATATTTACTACAGTGACTATCACAACAATATTTACTACAGTGACTATCACAACAATATTTACTACAGTGACTATCACAACAATATTTACTACAGTGACTATCACAACAATATTTACTACAGTGACTATCACAACAATATTTACTACAGTGACTATCACAACAATATTTACTACAGTAACTATCACAACAATATTTACTACAGTGACTATCACAACAATATTTACTACAGTGACTATCACAACAATATTTACTACAGTGACTATCACAACAATATTTACTACAGTGACTATCACAACAATATTTACTACAGTAACTATCACAACAATATTTACTACAGTAACTATCACAACAATATTTACTACAGTAACTATCACAACAATATTTACTACAGTAACTATCACAACAATATTTACTATGGTGACTATCACAACAATATTTACTGCAGTGACTATCACAACAATATTTACTACGGTGACTATCAGAACAATATTTACTACAGTGACTATCACAACAATATTTACTACAGTGACTATCACAACAGTATAGACTACAGTGACTATCACAACAATATTTACTACAGTGACTATCACAACAATATTTACTACAGTGACTATCACAACAATATTTACTACAGTGACTATCACAACAATATTTACTACAGTGACTATCACAACAGTATAGACTACAGTGACTATCACAATATTTACTACAATGACTATCAAAACAGTCATTTACTAAAATGATGGTGACAACAACATTCACTGCACTATCACACTATTTATTACACTATCACAACAATATTTGTTACAATGACCATCAAAATATATGAACTACACTAATTGTGGTGAAGAAGTAATAAGTGCTTGTGTGCATGTGAAAGATGGAGGACTGTATGCTGGAGTATATGGAGAGAGAGGCAGCAATGTGTGGTAGAGTGTGTCTACTGGAGTATATGGAGAGAGAGGCAGCAATGTGTGGTAGTGTGTGTCTACTGGAGTATATGGAGAGGGAGGCAGCAATGTGTGGTAGAGTGTGTCTACTGGAGTATATGGAGAGAGAGGCAGCAATGTGTGGTAGAGTGTGTCTACTGGAGTATATGGAGAGAGAGGCAGCAATGTGTGGTAGAGTGTGTCTACTGGAGTATATGGAGAGGGAGGCAGCAATGTGTGGTAGAGTGTGTCTACTGGAGTATATGGAGAGAGAGGCAGCAATGTGTGGTAGAGTGTGTCTACTGGAGTATATGGAGAGAGAGGCAGCAATGTGTGGTAGAGTGTGTCTACTGGAGTATATGGAGAGAGAGGCAGCAATGTGTGGTAGAGTGTGTCTACTGGAGTATATGGAGAGAGAGGCAGCAATGTGTGGTAGAGTGTGTCTACTGGAGTATATGGAGAGGGAGGCAGCAATGTGTGGTAGAGTGTGTCTACTGGAGTATATGGAGAGAGAGGCAGCAATGTGTGGTAGTGTGTCTACTGGAGTATATGGAGAGGGAGGCAGCAATGTGTGGTAGAGTGTGTCTACTGGAGTATATGGAGAGGGAGGCAGCAATGTGTGGTAGAGTGTGTCTACTTGAGTATATGGAGAGAGAGGCAGCAATGTGTGGTAGAGTGTGTCTACTGGAGTATATGGAGAGGGAGGCAGCAATGTGTGGTAGAGTGTGTCTACTGGAGTATATGGAGAGAGAGGCAGCAATGTGTGGTAGAGTGTGTCTACTGGAGTATATGGAGAGGGAGGCAGCAATGTGTGGTAGAGTGTGTCTACTGGAGTATATGGAGAGGGAGGCAGCAATGTGTGGTAGAGTGTGTCTACTGGAGTATATGGAGAGAGAGGCAGCAATGTGTGGTAGAGTGTGTCTACTGGAGTATATGGAGAGGGAGGCAGCAATGTGTGGTAGAGTGTGTCTACTGGAGTATATGGAGAGAGAGGCAGCAATGTGTGGTAGAGTGTGTCTACTGGAGTATATGGAGAGAGAGGCAGCAATGTGTGGTAGAGTGTGTCTACTGGAGTATATGGAGAGGGAGGCAGCAATGTGTGGTAGGGTGTGTCTACTGGAGTATATGGAGAGAGAGGCAGCAATGTGTGGAATAGTGTGTCTACTAGAGTATATGGAGAGAGAGGCAGCAATGTGTGGTAGAGTGTGTCTACTGGAGTATATGGAGAGAGAGGCAGCAATGTGTGGTAGAGTGTGTCTACTTGAGTATATGGAGAGGGAGGCAGCAATGTGTGGTAGAGTGTGTCTACTGGAGTATATGGAGAGAGAGGCAGCAATGTGTGGTAGAGTGTGTCTACTGGAGTATATGGAGAGGGAGGCAGCAATGTGTGGTAGAGTGTGTCTACTGGAGTATATGGAGAGAGAGGCAGCAATGTGTGGTAGAGTGTGTCTACTGGAGTATATGGAGAGAGAGGCAGCAATGTGTGGTAGAGTGTGTCTACTGGAGTATATGGAGAGGGAGGCAGCAATGTGTGGTAGAGTGTGTCTACTTGAGTATATGGAGAGAGAGGCAGCAATGTGTGGTAGAGTGTGTCTACTGGAGTATATGGAGAGAGAGGCAGCAATGTGTGGTAGAGTGTGTCTACTGGAGTATATGGAGAGGGAGGCAGCAATGTGTGGTAGAGTGTGTCTACTGGAGTATATGGAGAGGGAGGCAGCAATGTGTGGTAGAGTGTGTCTACTTGAGTATATGGAGAGAGAGGCAGCAATGTGTGGTAGAGTGTGTCTACTGGAGTATATGGAGAGGGAGGCAGCAATGTGTGGTAGAGTGTGTCTACTGGAGTATATGGAGAGGGAGGCAGCAATGTGTGGTAGAGTGTGTCTACTTGAGTATATGGAGAGAGAGGCAGCAATGTGTGGTAGAGTGTGTCTACTTGAGTATATGGAGAGAGAGGCAGCAATGTGTGGTAGAGTGTGTCTACTGGAGTATATGGAGAGAGAGGCAGCAATGTGTGGTAGAGTGTGTCTACTGGAGTATATGGAGAGATATGCAGCAATGTGTGGTAGAGTGTGTCTACTTGAGTATATGGAGAGAGAGGCAGCAATGTGTGGTAGAGTGTGTCTACTTGAGTATATGGAGAGAGAGGCAGCAATGTGTGGTAGAGTGTGTCTACTTGAGTATATGGAGAGAGAGGCAGCAATGTGTGGTAGAGTGTGTCTACTTGAGTATATGGAGAGAGAGGCAGCAATGTGTGGTAGAGTGTGTCTACTTGAGTATATGGAGAGAGAGGCAGGGGATAAGAAAAGCTAAAAGGGACTATGAAATTAAAGTTGCTAGGGATTTCTAAAACTAACCCAAAAAGTTTTTTCCAGGTCTATAGAACAAAAGTTAGAGATAAGATAGGTCCCCTTAAAAATAACTATGGGCACCTTACTGACAAAGAGAATGAAATGTGCTTGATTTTAAATAATTATTTTCTCTCAGTTTTTACACAGGAAGACACTAACAATATTCCAGTAATTAATTTTTACAGTGGGCTAGAAGAAGATAAATTATGTAACATCACAGTCACTAGTGAGATGGTTGTGAAGCAGATAGACAGACTGAAGCAAAATAAGTCGCCGGGTCCTGATGAGGTTTTTTCAAGGGTTCTTAAGGAATGCAAAATGGAACTCTGTGAACCATTAACTAATATTTTTAATTTATCTCTTCAAACAGGTGTAGTGTCTGATATGTGGAAGATGGCTAATGTAATTCCTATTTTTAAAACAGGGGACAAGTCGTTACCGTCAAATTACCGCCCAATAAGCAAATTACTAGAGTCAATTATAGCTGAGATTATAAGAAGCCATCTCGATATGCATAGCTTGATTAATGATACTCAGCATGGATTCACAAGAGGCCGGTCTTGTCTAACTAATTTATTAACTTTCTTCAGTAAAGCTTTTGAGGCTGTTGACCACAATAAAGAATTTGATATTATTTACTTAGATTTTAGTAAGGCTTTTGATAGAGTTCCGCACCATAGACTGTTAAAGAAAGTGGCAGCTCATGGCATTGGGGGAAAAGTGCTCTCGTGGATCGAGTCATGCTTCACTGACAGGAAGCAGAGAGTGTCCATAAATGGGGTTAAATCCGAGTGGGGATCTGTAACAAGTGGCGTTCCACAGGGATCAGTCTTGGGCCCGTTGTTGTTTATAATATATATCAATGATCTTGATGAGGGAATTACTAGTGATATGAGCAAATTCGCCGATGACACAAAGATAGGTAGGATAATTGATTCAAACGTAGATGTTATGGAACTTCAGGAGGATTTAAACAAACTCTATTCTTGGTCAGAAAAGTGGCAGATGCAGTTCAATGTAGATAAATGCAAGGTTCTGAAGCTTGGGAGTGCCCATAACCCTAGTACTTATAAGTTAAATGATGTAGAACTTAGCCATACAGATTGCGAAAAGGACTTGGGGGTTATGGTGAGCAGCAACCTTAAACCAAGACAGCAATGCCTAAGCGTACGTAATAAGGCAAATAGATTACTGGGATTTATATCAAGAAGTGTAAGCAACAGAAGTCCAGAGGTCATACTGCAGCTTTATACATCATTAGTAAGGCCTCACCTAGATTATGCAGCTCAGTTCTGGTCTCCGTATTACAAAATGGACATAAATTCGTTAGAAAACATTCAGCGTAGGATGACTAAATTAATACATAGCATTAGAAATCTTCCTTATGAAGAAAGATTGAAGACTCTTAAGTTACATTCACTTGTTAGACGAAGAATGAGGGGAGACCTGATCGAAGTGTATAAGTGGAAGATAGGTATTAATAAAGGGGATATTAATAAGGTCTTGAGGATGCCTCTCCAAGAGAGAACCCGCAGTAATGGATTTAAATTAGATAAGTTTAGCTTTAGAAAGGACATAGGAAAGTATTGGTTTGGAAATAGGGTAGTTGATGAGTGGAACAGTCTACCTAGTTGGGTTATTGAGGCTGGGACTTTGGGTAGTTTCAAATCTAGGTTGGATAAGTACATGAGTGGGAGGAGTTGGATTTGAGTGGGACTTTCACATCAGAGCTTATTTCTTGGGTGGCATTGAAAATTGGGTTGGGCAAATGTTTTGTTAGTGGGATGAATTGTAAAGGACCTGCCTAGTATGGGCCAGCAGGCCTCCTGCAGTGTTCCTCCTTTCTTATGTTCTTATGTAATGTGTGGCAGAGTGTGTCTACTTGAGTATATGGAGAGGGAGGCAGCAATGTGTGGTAGAGTGTGTCTACTGGAGTATATGGAGAGAGAGGCAGCAATGAGAGGCAGCAATGTGTGGTAGACTGTGTCTACTTGAGTATATGGAGAGAGAGGCAGCAATATGGAGAGGGAGGCAGCAATGTGTGGTAGTGTGTGTCTACTTGAGTATATGGAGAGAGAGGCAGCAATGTGTGGTAGAGTGTGTCTACTTGAGTATATGGAGAGAGAGGCAGCAATGTGTGGTAGAGTGTGTCTACTTGAGTATATGGAGAGAGAGGCAGCAATGTGTGGTAGAGTGTGTCTACTGGAGTATATGGAGAGAGAGGCAGCAATGTGTGGTAGAGTGTGTCTACTTGAGAGAGAGAGGCAGCAATGTGTGGTAGAGTGTGTCTACTTGAGTATATGGAGAGAGAGGCAGCAATGTGTGGTAGAGTGTGTCTACTGGAGTATATGGAGAGAGAGGCAGCAATGTGTGGTAGTGTGTGTCTACTTGAGTATATGGAGAGGGAGGCAGCAATGTGTGGTAGTGTGTGTCTACTGGAGTATATGGAGAGAGAGGCAGCAATGTGTGGTAGAGTGTGTCTACTTGAGTATATGGAGAGAGAGAGGCTGTGTGGTAGAGTGTACTTGAGTATATGGAGAGAGAGGCAGCAATGTGTGGTAGAGTGTGTCTACTGGAGTATATGGAGAGAGAGGCAGCAATGTGTGGTAGAGTGTGTCTACTTGAGTATATGGAGAGAGAGGCAGCAATGTGTGGTAGAGTGTGTCTACTTGAGTATATGGAGAGAGAGGCAGCAATGTGTGGTAGAGTGTGTCTACTTGAGTATATGGAGAGAGAGCGGCAGCAATGTGTGGTGCAGTGTGTCTACGAGGTAGATGAAGGCTTGAGTATTAGGTGAGATAGTTAGTAATGGATGCTTCAGTGTGTGGTGAGGAAGGATGGGAATTGGTGCTAGGTAGTGTTGTCAGGGACTGAGGGATTAGTGTTGTATTGTGTGCTGAGAAAGGAAGGACTGGATTTTTGAGGATGTGGTGAAGGAGAAAGGAATAGAAGCTTGAGTGTATAGCGAGGAATGAAAGACTGAATTCGTGAGTGTACGTTGAGGAAATAAAGGACGACTGCTTGAGATTGAGGAGAGAGAGAAGGGAGAAGCGGTGCTTGTGGTGTGTTGAGGAGGAGAAGCGGTGCTTTTGGTGTGTTGAGGAGGAGAAGCGGTACTTGGGGTGTGTTGAGGAGGAGAAGCGGTGCTTGGGGTGTGTTGAGGAGGAGGAGAAGCGGTGCTTGGGGTGTGTTGAGGAGGAGGAGAAGAGGTGCTTCGGGTGTGATGAGGAGGAGAAGCGGTGCTTGGGGTGTGTTGAGGAGGAGAAGTGTTGCTTTGGGTGTTTTGAGGAGGAGAAGCGGTACTTAGGGTGCGTTGAGGAGGAGAAGCAGTGCTCGGGGTGTGCTGAGAAGGAAAAGCGGTACTTTGGGTGTGTTGAGGAGGAGAAGCGGTGCTTGGGGTGTGTTGAGGAGGAGGAGAAGCGGTGCTTGGTGTGTGTTGAGAAGGAGGAGAAGCGGTGCTTGGAGTGTGTTGAGGAGGAGGAGAAGCGGTGCTTCGGGTGTGTTGAGGAGGAGAAGCGGTGCTTGGGGTGTGTTGAGGTGCTTGGGGTGTGTTGAGGAGGAGGAGAAGAGGTGATTGGGGTGTGTTGAGGAGGAGGAGAAGAGGTGCTTGGGGTGTGTTGAGGAGGAGAAGCAGTGCTCGGGGTGTGCTGAGAAGGAGAAGTGGTGCTTTGGGTGTGTTGAGGAGGAGAAGCAGTGCTTGGGGTGTGTTGAAAATGAGGAGAAGCGGTGCTTGGGGTGTGTTGAGGAGGAGGAGAAGAGGTGCTTCGGGTGTGTTGAGGAGGAGAAGCGGTGCTTGGGGTGTGTTGAGGAGGAGGAGAAGCGGTGCTTGGGGTGTGTTGAGGAGGAGAAGAGGTGCTTGGGGTGTGTTGAGGAGGAGGAGAAGCGGTGCTTGGGGTGTGTTGAGGAGGAGGAGAAGCGGTGCTTGGGGTGTGTTGAGGAGGAGGAGAAGAGGTGCTTGGGGTGTGTTGAGGAGGAGAAGCGGTGCTTGAGGTGTGTTGAGGAGGATGAGAAGAGGTGCTTGGGGTGTGTTGAGGAGGAGAAGCGATGTTTTGGGTGTGTTTACAAGGAGGAGGAGCGGTGCTTGGGATGTGTTGACAAGGAGGAGCGGTGCTTGGGGTATGTTGACAAGGAGGAGGAGCGGTGCTTGGGATGCGTTGACAAGGAGGAGGAGCGGTGCTTGGGATGTGTTGACAAGGAGGAGGAGCGGTGCTTGGGATGTGTTGACAAGGAGGAGGAGCGGTGCTTGGGGTATGTTGACAAGGAGGAGGAGCGGTGCTTGGGGTATGTTGACAAGGAGGAGGAGCGGTGCTTGGGATGTGTTGACAAGGAGGAGGAGCGGTGCTTGGGATGTGTTGACAAAGAGGAGAAGCGGTGCTTCGGGTGTGTTGAGGAGAGAACGGTCCTTGGAGTGAGTTGAGAAGGAGGAGAAGCGGTGCTTGGGGTGTGTTGAAGAGAAAAGCGGTGCTTGAGAGTGTGGTGAAGGAGGGGGCGGTATACATGAATGTTAAATGAGAGAGAGATGGATAGGTGCTTCAGTGTGTAGT
>NW_027196671.1:47500-82214 GCF_038502225.1 Cherax quadricarinatus | reverse complement strand
TAGTTAAGACATGTGTAGTGAAGATATGAAATTAAGACACATGTGCAACATCTGGGTATCTTTATTGTAGACGTTTCGCCATCCAGTGGCTTTATCAATACAAATTCTAGGACATAACTTGAAGACAGTAGATCTATGTACAGAAGATGAGGTAATCAGTCCCTCAACCTAGCAGTAGGTGCGAACAGCACCATAGTCGTGGAGATTCTGAAGAATTTCCACGACTGTAGTGCTTCTCCGCTAGGACTGAGGGACTGATTACCTCATCTTCTGTACATAGATCTCCTGTCTTCAAGTTATGTCCTAGAATTTGTATTGATAAAGCCACTGGATGGCGAAACGTCTACAATAAAGATACCCAGATGTTGCACATGTGTCTTAATTTCATCTTGTCGGTATTATATACCATTCTTACACAGTGAAGATATAACATGTGTAGTGGAGGTATAACATGTGTAGTGGAGGTATAACATGTGTAGTGGAAGTATAGCATGTGTAGTCAAGACATGTGTAGTGAAGATATACAATGTGTAGTGGAGGTATAACATGTGTAGTGTAGATGACATGAGTACTCGGTGTATAACATGCATAGTGAAGGATAACATGTGTAGTGGAAGTATAACATGTTTCGTAGATATATGACATGTGTAGTGGAAATATAACATGTGTAGTGGAGGTATAACATGTGTAGTGGAGATATAACATGTGTAGTGGAAGTATAACATGTGCAGTAAATTTATAATATGTTTAGTGTGGTGGAGGTATGACATGAGTAATGTAGTGGAGATATAACATGTGTAGTGTATAACATGTGTAGTGGAAATATAGCATGTGTAGTGGAGGTATAACATATGTAGTGGAGGTATAACATGTAGTTGAGGTATAACATGTGTAGTGGAGATATAACATGTCTTACAGAGGTATAACATGTGCAGTATAAGTATAACATGTAGTGGAGCTATAACCTGTGTAATGGAGGTATAACATTTAGTGATGGTATAACATGTGTAGTGCAGTGGAGGATAACATACGTAGAGGAGGTGTAACATGTGTAGTGTAGGTATAACATGTGTAGTGGAAATTCAGCATGTGTAGTGTAGGTATAACATGTGCTACGGAGATATAACATGTGTAGTACAGATGTCATGTGTACTGGATGTATAACATGTATAGTGAAATTATAGCACGTGTAGTGGAGGTATAACATGTGTAGTGGAGGTTTAACATGTAGTGGAGGTATAACATGTGTAGTGGAGGTTTAACATGTAGTGGAGGTATAATATGTGTAGTGAAGATATAACATGAGTAGCGGAGGTATAAAATGTGTATAATATGTGTAATGAAAATATGACATTTGTAGTGGAGGTATAACATGTGTAATGGACGTTTAACATGTAGTGGAGGTATAACATGTGTAATGGAGGTTTAACATGTAGTGGAGGTATAACATGTGTAATGGAGGTTTAACATGTAGTGGAGGTATAACATGTGTAATGGACGTTTAACATGTAGTGGAGGTATAACATGTGTAATGGAGGTTTAACATGTAGTGGAGGTATAACATGTGTAATGGACGTTTAACATGTAGTGGAGGTATAACATGTGTAATGGAGGTTTAACATGTAGTGGAGGTATAACATGTGTAATGGAGGTTTAACATGTAGTGGAGGTATAACATGTGTAATGGACGTAACATGTAGTGGAGGTATAACATGTGTAATGAACGTTTAACATGTAGTGGAGGTATAACATGTGTAATGGAGGTTTAACATGTAGTGGAGGTATAACATGTGTAATGGAGGTTTAACATGTAGTGGAGGTATAACATGTGTAATGAAGGTTTAACATGTAGTGGAGGTAGTGTAATACGTTTAACATGTAGTGGAGGTATATATGTGTAATGAAACATGTAGTGGAGGTATAACATTGTAATGGAGGTTTAACATGTAGTGGAGGTATAACATGTGTAATGGACGTTTAACATGTAGTGGAGGTATAACATGTGTAATGGACGTTTAACATGTAGTGGAGGTATAACATGTGTAATGGACGTTTAACATGTAGTGGAGGTATAACATGTGTAATGGAGGTTTAACATGTAGTGGAGGTATAACATGTGTAATGGAGGTTTAACATGTAGTGGAGGTATATGTGTAGTGGAGATATAACATCTGTAGTGGTGATATAACATATGCAGTGTTGGTATAACGTGTATTGGAGGTATAAAATTTTCAGTGGAGATATAACATGTGTAGTGGAATTACAACATGTGTTGTGAAGACGTAACATGTGTAATGGAGGTATAAAATGTGTAGTAAGATATAACATGTGCAGTGGAGATATAACATGTTTAGTGAAGGTATGACATGTGAAGTGCAGGTATAACGTGTAATGGACGTATAGCATGTGTAGTGGAGATATATCATGTGTAGTGGAGGTATAGCATGTAGCAGAGGCATAACATGTATAGTGGAGATATAACATGTGTAAAGGAGGTATAACATGTGTAGTGTAGGTATAACTTGTGTAGTGGAAATATAGCATGTGTAGTGTAGGCATAACATGTGCAGTGGAGGTATATCATATATTGGAGGTATAACATGTGTACTGAAGGTATCTCTCCCCCCTGGAACGCAGGCGGAAGAGATACGTGATTATATACACATGGGAAATCCTAGATGGACTAGTACCAAACTTGCACTCGAAAATCACTCACTACGAAAGCAAAAGTGTGTTACGTCCGGTTTGACCTTGACCTCGCCCTCGAGACTACCTCACCCTTGACCCCCAGCCAATACCCCCGCCCACGACCCCCCTTCGCGACCCCCCCGTCGCGCCGCGCGCCCGCCCGCGCGCCCGCCCGCGCCCTTCGCGACCCCCGGCCGCGCCCTTCGCGACCCCCGCCCGCGCCTTCTGCAGCGTCGTCTGGATCGCCCCCGCGCCTCGAATTTTTTTTCCGATTTTTTTCGAATTTTTTTTGAATTTCATTTTCTTGTGCTCTCCATCTCCTCGGATCAAGGTTTTTAGATCCCCCCTATGGGGTTTTCGAAATTCCCCCTCCGACTTTCACCCCCCAACCCCAAAAATTTCTCGATAATACAAGTTTTTGGATTCCTCCCTATGGGGTTTTCGAAATTCTTATGATCTCCTTGGATCAAGGTTTTTGGATCCCCCCTATGGGGTTTTCGAAATTCTTATGATCTCCTCGGATCAAATTTTTTTTCGAAATCAAAGTCTCCAATTCCTCGAATCAAGTTTTTTGGATTACCCCTCCCACTTTCACCCACCCCCCACCTCAAATTTTTCTCGATATTACAAGTTTTTGGATTCCCCCCTATGGGGTTTTCGAAATTCCCCCCGCCCCACTTTCACCCCCCAACCCCCCTCCCACTTTCACCCCATCCCAAAAATTTCTCGAAATCAAAGTCTCCAATTCCTCGGATCAAATTTTTCTCGAAATCAAAGTCTCCATCTCCTTGGATCCCTCTCCCACTTTCACCCCCCAACCCCAAAAATTTCTCGATAATACAAGTTTTTGGATTCCCCCCTATGGGGGTTTCGAAATTCTTATGATCTCCTTGGATCAAGTTTTCTCGATATCAATATTACAAAGATTTCCCCCACCATCCACTTCTACCCTCTATGTCCAAGTATTTCTCCTCCATCTCCTTGGATCAAGGTTTTTTGGATTCCCCCCTCTGGGGGTAAGCATTCAAAATAGACTCCTCCTATGGGGGCATGCTTACTACAGGTCTAAACAAGTCAAATGAACTAAGAAGGGTGTTTACTCGGCGGTCAGTGACGTCACACATACAAGCTGAATCTTGTCGACTTACCCCTATGTGACACGTGATGACACGCACAGCACACAAGCTGAAACTTGTCGAGCCTTTTAGTTCATTAAAGTTAATAAGGGGACATAGTAGTGACGTCACGCGCACACAGGTTGAATCTTGTCGACCCTTTTAGTTCATTAAAGTTAATAAGGGGATATAGTACCTACATCATAGGGAAAACATTTTCATCATCAGAAAGACACATTTCAGGATAACACTAATACACAATATTTTTTTTTCATTATTTATTATACAGCCATTACATTTCTGGTAATACAAACAAATACAATTTCATTGAAAAAAGCTACAATTCATTGACTAAAATCAACGTAGAGTAATTTTTCTTCTCTTGTAGAATTTCTGTGCATTTTGTTCAGGGTCGTCGTCTTCTTCCTCATCTGTTATACAATAAACTTCTGGGGGGGAAGCTGGTGGATAATAAATGGGGGAATCCTCATCCGGGGAAGCTGGTGGATAATTTATGGGGGAAGCTGACGGGTAATTTATGGGGGAATCCTCATCTATACATGAACTAGGTTGGGAATTTGTCATAAAATATTCCATCTCGCTCCATACGCATTTATCGCAATAACAACTACTAACACATTCTCCACTCATATGAGACTGGGGAGAAGGTGCGATCTCGGCGTGGGTAGGAGTTACAATATCCTGGATAAAAGCGTTAACATCAACCCCCTGAGTAGGAGGCACATTCTCAACATCCACATGAGGTCGGGGAGAAGACTCGTTGGTAGGAGGGGCAGCAACAGCATCTCCATATGGATGGGTAGGAGGCTGGGTGGATCTCGCTCCTAACAATCCCATCAACTCGCAAATCATTTGCTCCTGTCGGATTTGATTTGCGCGAATAAGTTCCAACAACCGCATTATATTCGCATCTGGCAAAGAAAAAAAAATTCTCGATTAGAAGAAGAATAAGGCGTATCTTTAATTGCATTAAAAAGTTTTATTGGTTAATACATTACACTTCTAAAATCATTTATGTGTAAAAAGATTTTTTCAATATTCACTCGGTTAAATCACTTACCATTTACCGCAGGAGGATTATTCCAACATACACAGGGATGCAGTCTTCTCTCCTCCTCGCAGACACCTCCAACGGGATACTGAATTGGATTCATCCTTGACCCTACTTGAATGACAGTAGATGCAAAGAGTGACCCAGCACGGGCATTTATAACAGCGTTATGACCTTTCGCATCGACTCTAACCTTTTGCCCCGCCTCTAAACGCCTCTACCCCACCGTATTATAATTCCAATATTTTACACAGATTTTCATAATTCCAGGTTGAATTATTAGCAAATACACTTGAACATGAGGGTATATTGAAATGCTCATATGCATATTTCATTATAAATTGGTCATTCTTTAATTTATTTCTACCAAAATCTTTAAACAAATATGGTATAATTTTCTTTACGCTATAATTTGTTAACTTATACACAAAATATATAGCATATAAGACGCACACCAATGATTTTTCATGTTGAATCCTCTGATTAATACCGTACATGAAATTTCTCTTGTATATAATTTTCTCATATATATTTGTATAATGTTTTAAATCCACCCCGAAACTATCTAAATATAATAATATGTGTTTGTTCACATATATAGTAATCCAATGACCCATATTTTCATCTTGATCGTTCAATATATTAATGATGAAAATTACCGGCTTATCTTTTATCCTCATAATAACTTCATTTATATTATTTGCGGCAAAACATCCCAAATACGAGGCATATCTTCCCGTATGATGTTTCAAGGCAATATTTATCTCTTCACAATTCATGATCTATACTCGCGTATGCACTATCACTGTTCTATTTTCATTTATATTTAAAATCGCATTAGTTTCACCAAACATCAGACAAATTCTATTCTCATCTTTCGGTTTACCAAATGTCATATCTATTCTCAAATTACCATTCTTCTCGACAGATATAGCATTCTTAACCTGTTCACTTCTCAGGTCAACACCTAATATAGTTCTGCCTTGGAGAAAACTCTTATATGTAATCAGATGATCAGTCTCCAAACCCAGAGATTTCAAGGTAGCGTAATATAACCTACTCGCGTGGGTAGGAAACTTACAGTCAATATTAAGAATCATTTCTGAATTAATTGTAACCCCGAAATGATTCAAATCTTCATGTTGAAAATATAATGGATTAAAATTATATCCTCCATCATATGTCTTCATATCAACTATTATAATAAATATCTTATCGGGTATGACTTGTCCCCAAGGATTATCTGCGATCAATTGTGTTTGATTAGATGTCAGAATATATGATTTAAATAATGTCTTCTTGAACAGATATTCACACCCCTGCGGGTTTGCCCTCATGCTTGAATTCAATGCAATTAATGCATTCGTATACGGAATAACTTTATCGATCCATAATTTAATGGAATTAATATTATATTTATATGTTTTTCCGCTTAATGGAGTCATAATTGCCCATGCGGGTGAATGCAATTCAAGTCTCAATCGACATTCGACACTATCCAGGATATATTCGTGAAAACTACTCACATCCAGCATCAAAGGGAAACAAGTATTCACTTCATTCGTTAATTTACCTTCGTCTTTCTTAATATCATCTAAATCAGCTGTTGTAATAGTACTACTTGCTGTGTCTTTATTACGAAAGAATGCTATTCTTCCCAATGTATCTAATTTTGATGGGGATAAATGCTTAAGCAGTTTAATATAACCCGTATATGAATAAAATGGATTCGATTCTATAAGTTGTTCATTGAGATACAAACACACAGATTTGAATATTGTCTGACTTATAGAGTTCACAAATATGACCTTATCTCCGTCTCCCAGTGCACTCCCATCCTCATTTGTTATATTTATGTTCATTTCCAAGGCCAGACTCGTTAAATCTAAAAAATGACCTTCTGAACTTTGTATTCTAAATTCGAGAAATTTATCAGATCCTTGATTTACTGGTAATACTTCACAGGTGCGTCTAGCTGCTATTGAGGATTCAATAATGGCATGTCCTGGTAATTTTGGGAATCCATCAGTTATGGAATGAGAATAAGTGGGGACGGGGGCGTTGAGTCCCCCTGGTGTAACGTATAGAGCACCAGCCGACATACTAACAATATGACAGTTAACAATAAACTAAAATTAATTAAATATTCCACTTTCTTTTATTATTAAATTTCAATCGTTTCAAACCAATCTTTCTACTTCCTCCGGATAATAACTTCTGTCCGACACCCTTCAATGTTTCTACACCTCTATTTCTCGCAGAATTTTTCAATGCAATACCATTATTAACATCGTTCAACACATTTTGTCCGTATTGTAATACTCCCGGAGCAAAGGTATTCAATAAGAATGGTATTGCTTTTCTGGCCATCCCACCGAGAAATGACAATAATCCTCCGCCCCTCCCTCTAGCTTTATATAATATGATATCATCTAAACCTCCCCCTTTCACCCTCGAAGTATCAAAGAGTTTCAGGAATGATTCCACTGAAGGAGGGGAGAAACTGGTTCTCATCTTGACGGTTCGTTCAATATTAACTCAACTTGATCATTCACTCTCGTTTTATAGGTCTTAAATGTAGTACACATACAGTAGAACACTTGTCATTATATTGAATTAACCTTCCTTTCTGATCAGCGAGCTTAATACTCACTTGATCAATTATCTTTTTATTAAGTGGTTTGTACATTGTGGGATCATAATTAGATCTTAATGTATTAATATCAACTACTCCCAAAAGAGATACCAACTGATCGCCAAAATTAATGGGATCAATCAAATCACTATATATTAACATATAATTAATACCTGATTCAGGATCGGGTGGGTTTACCGCCTTCACACCAGACTCGTTAAAAATAATCTCTTTTTTATTGGTAAAGACATACAAAATTTCATTACCTGAGAACACTAACATATCGCTTCCTTCTTTATCAAATTCCAACCCCACATAACCACTAGTAATATCAGAAGGTAGTATAATTTTTTTTTTCAAGTTAATAACCACTCTGTTTATTCCTGGATGATATGTGAACACAATTGAGTTTTTGGGGATGATAATACCCGTTATATGTTTAACTGCTATTAGCAGATTTACATTAATATCCTCATTTATTGCCTCTAAAATCCTTGTCATATCACCTCCAATAATTTTGCTCATATCAATTTTATGCATATATTTATTTACTGTAGATTTCTCATATTTAATACATATCTTCAAATTCTTTTGCGGTATATAATGTGTCTTGGGGTAAATTATATTTTTCAGAGCAACCTCATAATCAATTTTATTATCTAATATAATGGGGTCATATAATTTATTAATGAAAGCCGAAGGTGTATTGGCGGGAAATAAATCAAGACTGGAATCACTACAGACGTATAGAAGACGTTCAGCCATCTCCACACTCTTATAACACACACTGAGTAAAAACATAACATCACAGAGTTTATATACTCACCTAATATGTTATCCACGATGATTCCTCTCTCCTTACACCGCCTCCTTTATGTAATAATTGTCTTCTCACTTTTGTATTCCTCACAAAATCAAAATGTATACCTGTTATATTTAATAAATGCTTTATTTCTGTTAAGTAATCAGAATCGATTCTTCTCGCTGATTTCACATTGTTTTCTGATAAAACATTTAATATTTCAATAATATTACGTCCAGTAATGGGGGTAAGAAGGTCACCATTCTCATCCCAACTCACCAAAGGATTTCTTTGCAATAATACCAACATTGATTTCACATATTCTATATTTCTCGCACTCACTCTTATGTGCATGAATCTTGACAAATCTGGGGTTTTCTGAGGTTTCACCGAGGTGAGAGCAGGTGGGTTGACTTCCCTGACGGGACTGAGCTTAATCTTGCGTTTAACACCACGCTTCAAGCATCCACCTCCTCCTTCTAAATTCTCATCACCTCCCGATTTTACTAACTCGAGAGGTTTCCGATTCATAACTGAAGTTGGTACAAGATAAAATTCTTTCATGATTTATTAAACAATCTCGAAATAATATCTACTGCTAGAGGTAATATAATACTAAGAAGATTTCCACCTCTGATACTCAGCAAATATTTCTTTTTACGCTGAAAACCAATTTTCTTACAAGCTAATGATTTAATCTCGTTCTTATACTTTTTAAATATTTTAGGGTCTAATGGTATTTTATTCTTGATCAAATTCTTGAAAATCTCACTGATACAACTTATGTGTGTTTTCTTAAACTGTTGTAATAAACTCTTCCGTTGATTGCGTGGGAGACTATTAAGTAATGTAATTAATTCTTTAAATTTTTCTAATAATGATTTTTTCATTGTACCTTCAACAAATCTCCTTCTTTGACCCACGAATTAAAAGTGGAATCATAACCTTTATAAGATACCAAATAATGCGTAATTCCACCAATTTTTTTTCGTTTCAATACTCTGTCGATAATATATTCTGGAGGTGGTATGACTGGGGTCAATTCTTCGCGATAAAATGTTCCTTTAATCTTTTCACCTTTCAAATCTTTCAAATGATATGTTGTTATAGGTTGAGAATTATTAATTCTATATATTTTAAATATTTCCTCTGTATTTTGTGTGTGAAACCCTCGGTTAAACGCGGATGATCTGCTAAGAGTCACTCTTGTTGTGTCTCCAACAGCCAATTTCTTACTGATTCGTTTCTTATTGGATCTTCCATTTTTATAATTTATGCGAAACTGATTCCTTATATCATTCAATGTCGTAATACCATGGACTTGCAATGGGGTTTTACCACCAATCCCCGAGTGTGGAGTTGAATTATACGCATCTACTAATTCATTTAACACTTTTGAATAATTAAATGTATTGGCACTTGTCATATACTTGTATAATTTACGTTTCAACGTTTGCAAGCCTCTCTCTGCAATGGAAGCTTTTGTTTCATTCGAAAATACATGATATAACTTTATATGCTTACTCTGGAGATAATTCTGTACCTGTTTATTTAGAAACTCCCTGCCTTTATCTGTAAATAATCTCGATATATTCTTCGCCTTTTCATTCTCCAATATGTTTTGTAATGCATGTAAAGTGCTCGGTCCGTCTTTCTTTTTCATGAGTACTGCTTGTAAATATCTTGAAAAAACATCGATACACACGAGAATGTATTTATATCCATCATTATATCTGGATAATTTAGACATATCACCCAAATCACAGGTTAATATCACTCTGGGTTTGGGAGCAATTATTTTCCTACGAGGAAACTTCTTAGGTTTAAGAACATATAAAGTATATGATCTTTCTGAATTTAAGAAATTTCTGACCTCTTTCAAGGTTATGGACGGATCAATCTTTTTTACAGCTGTATATAAACTGTTTACACCAGAGAATGATCCCACAGAACCAGGATCTCTATAAACCTTTTCAATTAATTTTGTTCGCTCCATTGGTATACAATTTCGTAGGAATCCTGCCGTAACACATTGGTTCGCAACTGTAATGCTTCTGGTGTATTTAATGCAAGGTCTATGAATAAATAACCAAAGGGTGATCGATTTATAGCAGATTTATATATATTTACAAATTCTTTATTTTTTCCGAAAACTTGTCGCCCCAGAATCTCTACTTGTCCAAGATCCCTCATTTTAAATAAAGCAAAATGCGTGGCGTTTAAAGCCATGGTACGACTATATCGTCCTCCGTGAAATATATTTTGAGTAATCAGAATAATGCTTATATTATGATGTCTACCTTTAGTAAAACATTCGAGAATAATTTCACTGTTACCAGCTTTTAAAAATAGATCATCAACAATAATTATTGTATTTTCATCAGGTGATGCAATGACATTCTGCGGGTCGATAATATCTTTACTTAATGTTAATTTATGAGATATCTCTGAATCTTGTTCTAAGGGATGTGATGTCACCCCGCATATTATAATGTTATGAAATTTCTCATGGTATAACTTTAATAATTTTGATGTGAAATAAGATTTGCCACTATTCGAATAACCGGCAATGATAATCCTTGATGGATAACGAAATATATCAACGTCAGCAGATGTGTATGTTGTCAAGTTCATTGTACTGTCGAGAGAGATTATGTTTACCATAGAGAGGTGACTTGTACACTGTAAGTGTTAATGGGTTTTCAAGATATATAACAGCTAAGTTAATGAGGAGTAACCTCCTGTTGCGGAGCGGGACTACCTCACCAAAATTAGTTACTTTATGGGTACCGATTGACACGGATGTTCGGTAAGGAGATACGTAATGGCCCTGTGATTTTCTACCTTGGATGTGAACCGCATTTCATGGCGTCTGTCTGACCTGAGTTGCCGCAGGTGTTCAGTAAGGAGATTACTATGTGATCTATCTTGGATGTGAACCGCATTTCATGGCGTCGTCGGAGGGGGGAAGGGGTGTACAAAAATCATGACGCAATACTTTGGGGTGACCCATATAAGGTCAAGGAGTCTCTCAGAGCGAGGATTGTGTTTCCATCCGTCAAGCCTGGCTGACCTCATCTTCCAACGGTGAATCCACACATCATGGAGAAAGGTAAGTTGTACTTAGAAAATTTTGATATGTGGTGAAACAGATATTATTTAACAAGTTTAATGATATAACGGGAAAAAAATGTTTTGGGTTAATTTTGTTGTTGGAGCATACGAGTGAAATTTTTACTGGGATAGTGCGTTAATAAGTGAAATTCTTAACAGAGGATAAGAAAAGAATATACGCGAATTACTTGGAAGCATTAGTGAAGAGGAGATTGTCGATTAGAAGGCGACGATCGTTGGAAATCAAGAGAGGTGGTGTACATCGCAATGAGAGGTTGTTAGAATTAAAGAATGAGTGGGATCGCATAGATGTATTATGGAAGAAGGCTGTAGAAACAGGTATGTATCCAAATTGTGATCTTTTTACTTTTGTTGTGAAAAATATTTATCGTAAAAATGAGTTAGTCACTCGAGAAAGATTTTTTGTTCCATTCATTAAAATCTTAATTCGTAATATGTAAAAACTGAGAACGGTGAAAGATTTTGTTCTATTCATTGAAATCTTAATACGTATAAAAATATTTTGGGTTATGAATTGGATATACTTTTTTCCTCTGCAGGAAATACACCTGGTACTGTTGTGAATGAAACTGAGAGTAATGACGCACAGCATGGAGGTGTGCCGGGGAATGAAGATGAGAGCGCAGGTAGATCTGCTAGTGTTGGTACCTCACAACGCGGAGGTGCGGCGGGAGGTGTGGGTAGTTCTGTCCCCATTAATGAAGATGATGAGAGAGCAACTACCTCACATGACGTGTCTGACAGTAATGTCGCACACAATAGTGGAGGTGAAGATGAGAGACCAGAAATTATCACATACATCCAGAATTTTAGAGGTAGGCACACAGTGAGGAAATATAGTGTTCCTTCAACTTATAACAGAGAGTTAAGAATGTATTTACATGCTTATAGGGATTATTTTATAGATCAGATGCGAGATATGTATGATAGATCACCTCTAGCAATGTCGCTCAGAATCCACCCGATTATAGTTATAAGCACATTACGTCAAAACATATCGGGTGATGATCAAAATGGACAATTTGTGATAAATTTAGCGTTTGAGTTAGTAAGTGAAGAGGAAATCTCTGAAGTATTTGATCGATGGGTGGGAACGATATTAGAAAGATACGAGACAGAGTTGCAAGATCAGGAAGGATCTGGTTGGATCATAGATCAAATCGAATCTTTCAGTATCGAATACGTTAAAGTAGAATTCAGAGTACAAGTAGGATCATATGTGGCATATCCCAAGAAACTGCGAGGGAACCAATATGTATTTAATCCAGTGATTAATGATGGGTTATGTGTACTGCGTGCTTTTGCTGCCTATCAATGTCATAAAAAGAACATGTCATGGAAACATATTCGCAGAGCAGTTAATACTAAGAAAGGATGTCTTAATCATGCAAAATCTTCTATAGATGATTTTCCCATTACACGTGATAAGTTAGGTATATTAGAGAAGGAAAATAAAGTGTCATTATATGTTTATCAATTAAGAAAGGATCAAGGTGGGACATTTGTGGCTATGTGTCGTAAGGGGAATAAGAAATATAAGGACATTATGTGTGCGTTATTGTTGAATGAAAGTCATTTGGTTTTAATCAAAGATTTTGATGGATATGTTAGAAAGATAATGTCAGAAAAAGGTGTAAAGAAGCGCTGTCATAGTTGTTTGATGAAGTTGAATACACAGGAAGAGTTAGATATTCACGAAGATGGATGTAAAATCAATCAGATTCTCGTATTCACCTCGGAAGGAATAACAGTGCGAATATATCGGTGTATTTGATTTCGAATGTGCATTAGACACCACTCTCCCGGCAGGTAAAATTGAGTCTCGTCATAAAGCCATTGCCTATTGTTATATTATATTTGATCGCAAAGGAGAAATAGTGTGTATGAAGAGTTATAAGGGGGAGGATGCTGTTAATCATTTCATTTTAAATGTTAGTGGTGAATGGACTAAAATAAAGTTTAGAAGAGAGTATCATGTAATCCATATGACAGAGGAGGATAAGATGAGACATGATTCTCAGATCACTTGTGAATTATGTAGTAACACCTTCAAAAATGCCCAAGACAAACATAAACATCATGACCACACTTTAAAATTCAATAATTATATTGGTGCATATTGTGCTCGTTGTAATTTGCAGTGTAAAGATAAGAGTGAGAAATTATTACTTTTTTGTCATAACATGTCGTATGATTTAGGAATAATTTTAAAGGAATTGCAGGTTGATAAATATGAAATTGAACTTCATTCGAAACAAGGACTCAAATTCTTGAAAGTAGACATAGGTAAGGTTAGGTTTCAAGATTCTCTGTCTTTATTGAATGGATCTCTTTCCACTTTAGCAGATCAACATATCAAGGCAGGTAAATCACTGAAATATACAGAGGCTATTCTGAAAGATGTGCCTCAGGATGTCTTACCTTTATTATGTAAAGGAAAACAAATTTTGTGCTATGATTATATTGATAGTTTAAAGAAACTCGATGAAACAAAATTACCGAGTAAAGAACATTTTTTTAATTCTTTGAGAAATAGCGCTATTAGCCAGGAAGATTATGATCATGCATTGAAAGTGTTTGACTTGGGTAAATGTAAGACTTTAGGAGATTACTTGATGTTATATCTCAAGACAGATGTTGGATTGTTAGCCGATGTCTTCATGGAGTGGCGTAAAACACTCAAAGATATTTATAAGCTAGATGTTAGTAATTATATAAGTTTACCATCATTCAGTTGGGATACATTCCTCCTGAAAACTAATGTAAAATTAGATATGATATATTCCCATGAGTTATATGACTTGATTAAAAGGAATCTCAGAGGAGGGTTTACGTGTGCAATTAATCAACATACTAAAGCAGATAATCCCTTAATTAATCCCAATTTTGATGTTGAGAGTGGAATGGGCACCCATATTTTATATCTAGATTTTAATTCTTTGTATGCTAGTGAAATGGTTGAAGCTCTTCCACAGAATGGTATAAGAAAATTATCGAATGAGGAGAAGATTGTTTCCTCGATGTGGGATTAAGTAATGTTTGATGTGAAGGTCAAAAGGGATGTTGGATAGAATGTGATACAAAGCCCGTGTCCCCCGAGGTAGCTAGACGTACTGATGAACTTCCTTTGATATTATCACACATGAATATATCACAAGAGATGTTATCTCCTTATTGTGAATCTATAATGAAAAATGAAGGTAGAAAGATCCCCAAATCTAATGCGAAATTAGTGGCCAGTCATTTACCTCAGAAAAATTATTTGATCAGTCTAGATTTGTTACAGTTATTACTGGAACTTGGGTTAGAGGTGGAAAAGGTTCATACCATATATGAATATACTCAGTCAAAATTTTTAGAACCTTTCATAACAACTAATATTGCACAGAGAACAGCCACACGATGTCCTATCAAGTCAAAAGCTTTCAAATTAACTAATAACGCCATATATGGGAAATCACTGTTGAATATTACAAAGTATGCTGAGTCTTATAGATATATCAATAATGAGAAAGCATTTGTTAGAGCGGCTAAAAATCCTTTCTTAAAAAATATCACACATTTGAATCAAGACAGAGTGATTTGTACATTCAACAAAGCGAAATTGGAAGTTAAACAAGCACTTTATCTCGGTTTTCAAATTCTTGAGATTGCTAAAAAGAAATTGTATCATTTTTGGTATAAAGTTTTAAAACAGCATTATGGTGATGATGTAAGACTTCTTTATACCGATACTGACTCGTATATTTTTAGCTTGAAATGTAAAGATTTGTACACTGAGTTAAAAAGTGAACCTTTGTTAGGATATATGGATTTTTCAAATTTCAGTCCTGATCATCCCTTATATGATAATAGTAGAAAAGGTGAGCTGGGGTTATTGAAATCTGAAATGTGTGATAATCATATTAGCGAGTTGATAGCACTGAAAGCTAAAATGTATTCTGTAAAGATTACTGGAAGATCAACTACTGTCAGTAGAGCCAAGGGTATCCTGCCACATTTTATGCCATTATTAACTCATGCAAGATACAAGAATGTTTTAACAAATGTAGATAGGGAATTATTCACGTGTAAGTCTATAAGTAACGTAAAAGGTGAAATATGTACAGTAAGAATTAATAAGAGAGGCTTGTCAGCCTTTGATGATAAAAGGTATCATTTGAATACCAATGAATCCTTGGCTTATGGACACCCTGATATTCCATCATCTAAACGTAGGAGAATAGTGTAAAATAAAGTTGGTAGAATTACCAACAATATGTAAAGTAAAAGGACACAAGTGCAACTAATGTGACATTTATTGTGGCAACGTTTCTCTCTCCAGGAGCTTTATCAAGCCATTACAAACAATACATGGACACAGAGGGTATATAAAGGCTCAGAGTGAGGTGCAATACTAGTGAGGTACCATTTCGATGTTCGCTAGTGGTAGTAGTAGTAGTAGTAGTAGTAGTAGTAGTGGTGGTAGTGACAAAAGTAATACAATATGGTAGAGCAATTATTCGTACATGAGTAAAAGGATATAAAAGTTATCACAGCAAATGTGTGTGTGTGTGTGTGTGTGTGTGTGTGTGTGTGTGTGTGTGCGTGTGTGTGTGTATGTGTGTGTGTGTGTGTGTATGTGTGTGTGTGTATGTGTGTGTGCGCGCGTGTGTGTGTGTGTGCGCGTGTGTGTGTGTGTGTGTGTGTGTGTGTGTGTGTGTGTGTGTGTGTGTGTGTGTGTGTGTGTGTGTGTGTGTGTGTGTGTGTGTGTGTGTGTTTGAGTGTGTGTGTGTGTAACTTAATTCGCTAATTCGCAGATGCGTGAAATTTTTTACAAACATTATCTCTCACTTCACAGCAGGATTCGAACCTGCACACTCTGCAAAGTACGCAGTACTTTAGTCACTCAGCCAGACCCCAGCTAAGCTAAGCATTTCACAATCTCTTTCGAAGTTCACTGCATGTAACAGGATTTGATGAAATAACTTATCACTAACCTGATGTTCAGGGGCATGGGAGTGACTGCCCAGTTCACTGGCTAAAGTATTGCATAGCTCGAACCCACGACCCTGCGTGGGTTCGAATCCTGCAGACTGTGATCTCTTTATGCTCTCCTGTTTCTGCGTGGTGGATTGATATAAAAATCGATTATGAGATCAGAACATACAGGAGGAGAGGCTCATGCTTGAGGCTCACTGGTATGCCCGGGCTGGGAAGAAACGTCAGACATCTCTGGCTGAATGGTGTAGAGGCTCACTTAGGGAACGCTGACAGTCGCCCCTGTGTGGGTTCGAATTCTGCTGACTACGATCTTTCTCTGTGTATGTATATACACAGAAACAATGTCGTGCCTAATAAGCCGAATCGTCCAGTTTGGCCTAATGAAAAAGTTTTGGCCATAAATCAGCGGAAATCGATGTGAGCACAACGAGAAAAAATATTTATCATAGATTTAATTTAATAAAATTAAGTTGATCGACGATATATATAGCAGAATTTAGCTAAAAAAAATTAACACTTTTAGCGATGTTAGGTGAGGTTTCTAAGTTAGTTTTAGTCCAAACATAAAAATTTTATTATTGTTAGTAAAAACAGATTAGCTATCTGTAAAAATTTATGGGGAAAAGATTGATTTTTAAGCGAGTTCAGCCTATTTGGTAATTTCGGCTTATTTAGTACGATATATATATATATATATATATATATATATATATATATATATATATATATATATATATATATATATATATATATATATATATATATATATATATATATATATATATATATATATATATATATATATATATAACATTTAATTTGTCATTGTATAGACTGTAGAGTCCAGCACCGCATCCCTGCATGCGCTAACCTGAACCTTACACACAGCATAAAGGGCGCACCCCCTCTTTCATTTTTTTTTTTTCAACCGATTTATTTTATTTTTGGTGTACTTTTAGAGGTGCATATGTAGAAGCATGTGACAAAGTTTCAGTATGATTGGCCAACAAACAGCAGAGAAAAAAAATAAACAAAATTTTTATATATGGCAGCATGACCTGACAAATTGGCACTACGAGTGGCACTTCCGACATTCCCAACTGTTAGAATACAACTAGCACGACGTTTTTACATTGCCATTTCATCTAATATATCTTATTATCATGGTAAAAAAAAATACATTTGACAGAATTTTTGGCGTTCGCCAAAATATCTGCCTTTTACCCCCATAAAATCAAAAATATTTGAGATATTCCAAAAAATCTGACGTTAATAATTCAAACACACTTTGTTTTATATTGTCTGTGAAAATCATTTCAATACAATCATTAATAATGGAGTTGTAAAGCGAAATAAGTGAATAAGTTACTTCCGAGATATAGGCCTAGAACGTCGGCCGGCCTACCGTCTCAAAAAAAAAATTTTTTTTGCGCGGAAATCGCGTTTGTTTCGGTGTATTTCTTAGTAAACTGATGTTCTAGTGCAGTTATCCTCTTCAAAACACCGTTTTCTCTTACTCAGAGACCAAACAATACAACAAGGAGACGAGGAGTAACTCATTTATATCGAAATATTGCGGTGGACTCTCGCTATATTATGGCCTGTTTTATTCAGTCTAGAGTATATAACATGTTTGTTTGTTATTTATAGTGATTATTATATCATATTAGATCAATTCTGAATGATAAATAAGCCGTATAGTTAATATATAAGCTGATATAAGCGTAATAATGAAGTGATTTCACCTGCCGCCGTCTGGAGAGGGAGCACTGCCGAGTGTACCCAGGTGCTTCCTGATAGGCTAGACATCTATTGATAAGCTCCACCTACTCTTATATGATGCCAAATAATCAATTATTATATTAGAAAGAATAATGCAAAGAAAAAACGATAAAAAAACAAGGAAAAAATTCAAAAAAATATATGGGTTGAGAGCAGACTCGCTACTTACATCGCCGCCACCATACCTGATATAAATGACTATAATTTCTTGTAGAAACGTTGTAGAACATTGATTCTTGTACCATTGTGTTGCCAAAGAGTTAAGCTATTTTTCTGTATGAATAACTCATTTTCCATTTTTTGTCGATTTTTTTTCTTGAGCGCGCTGAACTACTCCTCCCTAAAGGTTTTCATTACCCTGTCTCCTCCTCTTCTATACATTTACAACATCTGCCACGTGACTCACCTATCCAGTCTGTCATATGCCTTTGCTAAATCCATTAATGCCATAAACAGGTCCTTACGATTATCTAAGTACTACTTACTACACTACTCTCGCTCTACTCATCCCTTGTCCTTCCTAAATTTTCCCTGCTCCTCTGAATTTTTTTTTGTTCTACCTTTATCTCCCTCCATAACAATTCTGCCATAAAGCTTACCTGGTATACTCAGTAGAGTTATCCTTCTATAATTCCTTTATCGTTTTTGTTCCTTTTTTCTATATATAAGGGAACTATGCACGCTCTCTGTCAATCCTTTGGTACTTTCCTTCATACATTAAGTGAGCAGGTATACCAACCACTGAAATACTATACTCACATCTGATTTTAAGATCTCTATCTTAATTCTAACTACCCAAGCCGCTTTACCCACTGTCATTTTTCCCACTGACTAACTCACTTTCCCTACATCCACCACAGGCTCCACCCCATTTCTATACAATGTTATCTTTGCCTTCCCTTTGCATGAAATCATCACCTCCCCTTCATTACAAACATCTACCAACTCGTTAAAATATTCTCTCTTTCTTTCAGGAAATCATGTATTTGCTGTAAATGGTCTAAGTCGGACCGAAACGTCGTCGTAAGCTCCTCTCTTCTATGTGCGGGTTATTTGTGTATATTTGCTGAATAAGTAGAGTGAAAATGTGTGCATGCAGTAAATTAGCGTAAAGCAGACTGAACGTATTGTAAATTTGTGTTTCAAGAGAAACTTTTTCCGTGTACTCTAGGAATAATCTTCCTCATAGATCCATCAAGCAGTAGCGATAAAGACACCAACTGAATTATATCGTCGAGGCATGAGTGTCTTGGAAGATAATGGCGAGGGTTACACCAGCGGGGCACTGTACTGGCAGCTTAATGATATCTGGCAAGGGGCATCTTGGGCATCAATTGGTAAGTTAAATGCTCTAGCACTCAGCATACCCTTCTATTCAGTATACTTTGGTGTTCAGTATATTCTTGTACTAAGTATACACTGGTACTCAGTATACTCTGGTGCTCAGTGTACACTGGCACTCAGAGTAACTAATACTAAGTATACCTGGAGTTTACCTGGAGAGAGTTCCGGGGGTCAACGCCCCCGCGGCCCGGTCTGTGACCAGGCCTCCTGGTGGATCAGAGCGTGATCAACCAGGCTGTTACTGCTGGCTGCACGCAAACCAACGTACGAGCCACAGCCCGGCTGGTCAGGAACCGACTTTAGGTGCTTGTCCAGTGCCAGCTTGAAGACTGCCAGGGGTCTGTTGGTAATCCCCCTTATGTATGCTGGGAGGCAGTTGAACAGTCTCGGGGCCCCTGACACTTATTGTATGGTCTCTTAACGTGCTAGTGACACCCCTGCTTTTCATTGGGGGGATGTTGCATCATCTGTATACACCTGTACTCAGTGTACACTGGTACTCAGTTTACTCTGGTGCTGCTAAGAAAAGACACAATAAATCTAACTGTTAAAAGGACCACTATTATCTACAAAGAGCTTTATGTAGTAACTCTGAACATACCAAATACGTATGTATGTATACTCCTGAGAGGTAAGACAGAAACATGTGAGAAACATGTAGGGATGATATGAGTGAAATCATTCGAGTGTGGTGAATCGCGAGCTTATGGCAGCAAGTACACTTCAATAATAATATAATCTTCATTTCTACAAGTACATGTACATTCGTAGCTGACATCAATCACGTACTACTATACAGAAAGCTCCTTGTTAGGAACAGCATTTCGGTCAAATTAGGTCAGTTTTGTCCCCAGGATGCTACCCACACTAGTCGACTAACACCCAAGTTAGTCGACTGATAGGTGAACATGGACATCAGGTGTCTTAAGGAAACACGCCTAATGTTTCCACCCTTGCCGGGGCTTGCACCACGGACACTCAGTGTGTGTGAAGCGAGAGCTTTGCCTACCAGACCATGGGCCATGGTCACTTATGCAATATATCAACAATCTACCCAAATTCTAGAGGCAAATAAAAGACCCACTAAGGTTTCCAGTATCAGATTTCTCCTCCAAAAAGAAAAGTGTATCTGGTCGCATTCACTCAGGATCATGTTGCGTTGGTGATAAACTCATGATAATGCCCACCAAGACCTTAATAACAATCGAAGAAATTTACCAAAATCACCAAAAATGTAGCGAAGCCTCCAGCGGCGACAACGTCAAGATCAAATTTAAGTCATAAGACTTAATTAACATCAAAATTGGTCATATATTTTGTGATGCTAAACTTCCATGTGCGACAGCAAAATTTTTTGACGTTATGTTCATAATAATAGATAAGAAGGAAATCATAACAGCCGGTTACTAATGCGTCTGTCATATCAATACATAAACAGAATCCGTCACTGTTAAACTTATAATCTGCAACAAAGATGAGAAAACCGGCGACATAACTAACGTCTTTCCAAGACTCATTAAAGGTGAATAAGTTGTTGTTATCCGCCTTGAGGCGTCGACACCCATTTGTGTCGACACTTACAAAAACTGTCCCTTCCTGGGCAGTGTCATCCTCAGGAAAAATAATAAAACAATAGCTCTAGGCAGGGTGAAAAAAATTATACAATGGCTGGGCGCTTGAACTGCTGGAACTGCTGGAACTGCTGGAACTGTTGGAACTGCTGGAACTGCTGGAACTGCTGGAACTGCTGGAACTGCTGGAACTGCTGGAACTGCTGAAACAAAAACCAACAAGCTTTTGCTTTGAAAACTTATTTTTGGGAATTTTTTTTGTAATTTTTATGACTATTATTATTATTGCTATTATTATTATTATTGTTATTATTATTGCTACTAATATTATTATTATTAATTTTTGTTATTATTATTATTATTATTATTATTAAAATTACTGCTATTATTATTATTGCTAGTATTATTATTATTGCTATTATTATTATTATTATTATTATTATTACCACAGTGTTGAGAACCCCTGACCACAGTGTTGAGAACCCCAGACCACAGTGTTGAGAACCCCAGACCACAGTGTTGAGAACCCCTCACCACAGTGTTGAGAACCCCAGACCACAGTGTTGAGAACCCCAGACCACAGTGTTGAGAACCCCTCACCACAGTGTTGAGAACCCCAGACCACAGTGTTGAGAACCCCAGACCACAGTGTTGAGAACCCTAGACCACAGTGTTGTTTCACTGTGTGGTAGGTGGTAGGTGACGTGATCGTCTCCAACCTGTGCAGAATCACATTATACCGCTATGTGTTTATTTTTCCACTGTGGAGAATCACTTGACTGGCGACTTCCAACGCATCTGTAAGTATTCGTTCTGCTCCTGTCTAATTTATTTTGGGGTTGTTTGTCTTAAGAGCTTCACTCTTATTTTGGGTTCTGGACTTAGTTATTCCTGCCTGGATTTGAATTTTAAAGTAGATCATTTATCTTCACCATTTCTTTTAAAGGCCGTAGGCCTATTGTGAGTGATTTATCGAGTGGTATGTAACTCTGTGTTGTTTCTCTTTCTAGCCTTGACTGTCGGCTAGGGTCATCCTTCTCCCAGTTACAACTACACTAGTGTTCCTGGTGTCTTGACGTGCTACTTAAACTGCTTCAACACTGTGGTGATCCGAGGATCAGTCCACCTCTCCTCGGCAGAATCTATAAGCGTGTTGGGGACACCGTCATTTAGCTAGTCACGACCAGCTGTGATACCCCCCATCCCTTCCCCCATCATCAACGGCTGGCAGTTCCAGAATCACACAAAGCTCCGTCCCCAGACATCGCAACGGCTGTACATGTCAGCTTTGGATTACTATTTATATATTTCATTTTTCTTAAAATAGGATTAATTTCATGTTTAATTGTTTTATACAATTGACTGATGTTTATTGTAATAAAATTGTTTATCTTATGTTATTATAGATTTTTCTATGTTTTCTTTCCATAAGAAGGAGCCAACCTTGTTAAATGCTTTCTTAGGGTCTAACAGAGCTGAGTAAACCTTCACACACTATTTTGTCAGTTGGCAAATTTAGACTGATGCTCTCCAATGGTAGGTGAGCCCTTGTGTTCTGGACACCACATTAGTGGGGAAAATTTGAAGATCAGATCAGATGAGTCATTCTCCAGTTATAAGAATATAAGAACATAAAGAACGTTGCAGCAAGCCTACTGGCCCATACGAGGTATGTCCATGTCACCTCCCGGCTTAAACCAATGACCCACCTAGTCAGCTCAGATCACATCCACTTAAGGAAGGAGCACGGCATCAGACCTATTAGCACAAGCAAGTTAGGTCCAACTTACACACACCCACTCGTGTATTTATCCAACCTATTTTTAAAACCACACAACGTCTTAGCTTCTATGACGGTACTCGGGAGTTTGTTCCACTCATCCACAACTATTACCAAACCAGTGCTTTCCTCTACCCTTTCGGAATCTGAATATTTCCATCTTAAAACCATTGCTGCGAGTCCTTGCCTAGGCTAGATATTTTAGCACGCTATTTACATCCCCTTTATTTATTCCTGTTTTCCATTTATACACCTCAATCATATCCCCCAAAATTCAACGCCTTTCTGGCCTTATGGCACTGATACTAACGATTCCAAACTTTTTTTTTTACCTTTAACATCAGTGAATTTGCATGCATGCATTTTTCGTTTGAACGTTACGACGCAATGTGTGAAGCAGGCAGCCTTAATGATCATGCTAGACTGACACTACTGCTAAGACATACTCAAGGATGGCAGGGTGCATCCCACACATCTAGTATAGGGAATCTCTAGTCTTAGTGTAATTGAAACACTTTTTACATTTACTGAGTTAATGAGATAGCGGATACGGGAAAATAAATGGCTATCAAGACTGAAGGGAAAGAAAATCCTTTGTATGAATTGATTCAGCATTTCTGAGGTAACTATCTCCACCGAGAGGTTAGGTTACTGATGGTTTGTTAAGAAACAGGACAAGTGTTTCTTGACGTGAGTCTTCGTCATACGACGACCCATATCTGGAGCTCTTGGTCATCCGACCGAGATGTTCCACTAACTTACCCTTCCACCCTTTTAAAATTTGCTTTTATGATTATAACCACTAGATATACCACGAATAGTTGTCTGTCGCTCAGTAAGGGACACGGAACACTTTTATTTTCAGTCCGGTTTCCATGGATAATAATGATATAAAAACGATTTTATTGAACTGAAAGCTAGTGAAGCAATCTAAATTGAATTTGAATCAACGACGGTAGAAACGTTGTGGTGTGCACAACTCACAACGTTGTGGTGTGCACAACTCACAACGTTGTGGTGTGCACAACTCACAACGTTGTGGTGTGCACAACTCACAACGTTGTGGTGTGCACAACTCAGAACGTTGTGGTGTGCACAACTCAGAACGTTGTGGTGTGCACAACTCAGAACGTTGTGGTGTGCACAACTCAGAACGTTGTGGTGTGCACAACTCAGAACGTTGTGGTGTGCACAACTCACAACGTTGTGGTGTGCACAACTCAGAACGTTGTGGTGTGCACAACTCACAACGTTGTGGTGTGCACAACTCAGAACGTTGTGGTGTGCACAACTCACAACGTTGTGGTGTGCACAACTCAGAACGTTGTGGTGTGTACAACTCACAACGTTGTGGTGTGCACAACTCAGAACGTTGTGGTGTGCACAACTCAGAACGTTGTGGTGTGCACAACTCAGAACGTTGTGGTGTGCACAACTCAGAACGTTGTGGTGTGCACAACTCACAACGTTGTGGTGTGCACAACTCAGAACGTTGTGGTGTGCACAACTCAGAACGTTGTGGTGTGCACAACTCAGAACGTTGTGGTGTGCACAACTCACAACGTTGTGGTGTGCACAACTCACAACGTTGTGGTGTGCACAACTCACAACGTTGTGGTGTGCACAACTCACAACGTTGTGGTGTGCACAACTCACAACGTTCCCTCCCTAGGCAAAAGGAGTTTCAGAAATCATGCCATTTGCCAACACAATTAGCGTGAGACAACTTTATGAACACTTGCTCACGAGAAAACAACAGCATGAAGCAGTGTGGTGTAAGTGATGACGCGCCTGAGACGCTGTTTCTTAACACAACGTTATTTATTTCCGTTTTAATATAATTCATTTTAATTATTTTTCATGACTATTATTTCACCTTTATTTTTATTTTAAAAATATAGAAGTTTCCAGAAAAATATTAAATTTTCATTAGTTTTTGACAGGGTGCTCGATAAAAAATCCAGACAACTTAAGAGGAACAGGAACTTAAAAATGGTAAAGACCCACTGTAAATAGGTACCTGGGGGTTAAAAGGCTGTTGCGAGGCGCTTCCCGAGATGGGACTGGAATTTGCTTAAAAGGCTAATTGAAATGAGCTGGAGAAGGATATAATCCCACCTGCATTTTTTAAATGACATTTTGAAAAGGTATAGCTAGAGTGTTGATTTGATCTGCCCTGCATTACCACATGCAAGCCACATATCTGGCCAGCATTACCACATGCAAGCCACATATCTGGCCAGCATTACCACATGCAAGCCACATATCTGGCCAGCATTACCACATGCAAGCCACATATCTGGCCAGCATTACCACATGCAAGCCACATATCTGGCCAGCATTACCACATGCAAGCCACATATCTGGCCAGCATTACCACATGCAAGCCACATATCTGGCCAGCATTACCACATGCAAGCCACATATCTGGCCAGCATTACCACATGCAAGCCACATATCTGGCCAGCATTACCACATGCAAGCCACATATCTGGCCAGCATTACCACATGCAAACCACATATCTGGCCAGCATTACCACATGCAAGCCACATATCTGGCCAGCATTACCACATGCAAGCCACATATCTGGCCAGCATTACCACATGCAAGCCACATATCTGGCCAGCATTACCACATGCAAGCCACATATCTGGCCAGCATTACCACATGCAAGCCATATATCTGGCCAGCATTACCACATGCAAGCCACATATCTGGCCAGCATTACCACATGCAAGCCACATATCTGGCCAGCATTACCACATGCAAGCCATATATCTGGCCAGCATTACCACATGCAAGCCACATGTCCATTTTAATTAATACTGGTTTTGTCTGGCAACTGAAGTATACCTGGAGTTTCGGGGGTCAACGCCCCCGTGGCTCGGTCTGAGACTTGGCCTCGTGGTGGATCAGGGTCTGATCAACCAGGCTGTTACTGCTGGCACAGGCAAATTGACGTACGATTCACAGCGCGGATGGTCAGGTACTGACTTTAGGTGCCTCACCAGTGTTTTTTTCTATTGTTTGGTTGGAATTTGTCATATACCATGATACAGTTTAATTTCCTAAAGTTTTCCATATCTGAGTAGTTGAAATTTCTCTTCATTGAACTTCATATTGTTTTGAGCGGCCCATTTGAAGATTTGGGTGACATCCGCCTGGAGTCTTGCCACTGTCATGGCAATCCGGGTGTCATCCGCAAAAGACAGGGAACTATGGCTTACATCTCTGTCAGATATGAGGATGAGGAATAGGATGGGAGTGAGTACTGTGCCTTGTGGAACACAGCTTCTCACCGTAGCTGCCTCAGACTTTACTCTCTTTACTATTACTCTTTGTTTTCTATTTGTCAGGAAGTTATAGAACCACAAACCAACTTTTTCTGTTATTCCTTTATCAGGCATTATGTGTGCTGTTACACCATGGTCACACTTGTTGAAAACTCTTGCCAAATCTGTGTATACTACATCTGTATTTTTTTTATCCTCTACAGCATCCAGGAAATTTAGACAAATTTAAGTGTTTCTATAAAGCTTAACATCTTACTAAATTTATTTTTACTTAGAATATTAAAAATTTAGCGAGATTCAGTATATACCGAAATACAAGAGCGGCAATCACAGTGCTGGAGGCTAAAGATCACGTCGTTTGACAAGAGCTTTTAGCTAATAAATTCATCTGTGTAAGAGAAATCATGTCAGATGATTTTACCTTTGGGAAAAACGTGAGTAACAAATCAGCTTGTTCCCTATTGTCCTCTCAGTACCTTTAAATTTTACATCCTCCTAAAAGGTAACATTATAGAGCAGCAGCAGTGATACACTTGTGAACTTGTAATCAACAACATGTTGTAACCACCCACAGGATAGGAAGGGTAGGAGGGAGTGGAGACGGGAGAGACAGAATAGGGAGAGAAGAAGTAAGGGACGGATGGATGAAGGGTAAGTGCCAAAGCGTTTCACAGTAATTGTTTACCTCTCATGCACATTTTATTATCGTCCTCTGTACGTCCCTCTGAAAATGTCAATACAGTATGTTACCTCGCATTCTGCCATCCAGTGGCTTTATTGTAGACGTCTCGCCATCCAGTGGCTTTATTGTAGACGTCTCGCCATCCAGTGGCTTTATTGTAGACGTCTCGCCATCCAGTGGCTTTATTGTAGACGTCTCGCCATCCAGTGGCTTTATTGTAGACGTCTCGCCATCCAGTGGCTTTATTGTAGACGTCTCGCCATCCAGTGGCTTTATTGTAGACGTCTCGCCATCCAGTGGCTTTATTGTAGACGTCTCGCCATCCAGTGGCTTTATTGTAGACGTCTCGCCATCCAGTGGCTTTATTGTAGACGTCTCGCCATCCAGTGGCTTTATTGTAGACGTCTCGCCATCCAGTGGCTTTATTGTAGACGTCTCGCCATCCAGTGGCTTTATTGTAGACGTCTCGCCATCCAGTGGCTTTATTGTAGACGTCTCGCCATCCAGTGGCTTTATTGTAGACGTCTCGCCATCCAGTGGCTTTATTGTAGACGTCTCGCCATCCAGTGGCTTTATTGTAGACGTCTCGCCATCCAGTGGCTTTATTGTAGACGTCTCGCCATCCAGTGGCTTTATTGTAGACGTCTCGCCATCCAGTGGCTTTATTGTAGACGTCTCGCCATCCAGTGGCTTTATTGTAGACGTCTCGCCATCCAGTGGCTTTATTGTAGACGTCTCGCCATCCAGTGGCTTTATTGTAGACGTCTCGCCATCCAGTGGCTTTATTGTAGACGTCTCGCCATCCAGTGGCTTTACCAATACAGATTCTAGGACTTGAGGGCTTTTCCTCGAAATTAAAATTTATACAATTATGAGCATTTTTTAAAATATACGAACGTCTGTATATTATTGTTGTTTTATGTCTACTGCCAAGACTCAGTCTCAGTACTGCCAAGACTCAGTCTCAGGAAGAGTTGCTTCTACATTCTAAGTGAATACAGTTATTATTTACCAAGCTTCGTGAATTCAGATCTGTGCTAGAGTTGTAGCAACTTTGTCTATGATTGTATCTGTGCATTATATTGTGTGTAAACCAGACACTTGCGCAACATTTGGGAAGGTTTATTGTGCAGACGTTTCATAAACGCTGTACAAGTGTTTCAATTATCAACTTGTCAGTTTTTTTAAACCTGACAAATTGATAATTAACGTACACACGCATTACGTAAGTGAGTGTAACACAATTAATGTTGATTTCTGTAGTCTGGTCTGGGAAACTGAAGCAAGGATCCCAGAATTCAACATTCCCTCTTCGGGTGAACATACATTACGATATTTAACACCATGACCGGTGTGATACACTACGTTGTGATTAATGTAGCCTCAGTCTAAGCACTAGACTGCAGTCCATATTAATTATAACAGTCCATTTAACCACTCACTTTGATCATTACAGCCTTACGAAGGTGTAAGGTTGTTATGATCGATCATAACACAAACTATAATTATTTTGAGATACCAGTCTATTGTTAGTGAAACTGAGCAGGAAACATTGTCAGAGTATCTGAGGTGTGGCAGCAACTCCACCACCAAGATCTTACCTCAAATAATTATGATAATAAAACTAAAACGCACAGTCAATAATTATGATAAGAATACAAAGTATGTACACTCAGATTTATGTACCTCCGTACATGAACTCTACACACACACACACACACACACACACACACACACACACACACACACACACACACACACACACACACACACACACACACACACACACACACACATACACACACACACACACACACACACACACACACACACACACACACACACACACACACACACACACACACACACACATACACACACACACACACACACACACACACACACACACACACACACACACACACACACACACACATGCGCTCACACATTCATTTAGTTGGATTTGGCTAAATTAAATTGTGCTTGTTATAATAAGGTTTTCTAAGGTGCATTTAGAAAAAAATATATATCTTTAAACGTATAAGAGAAAATTTCAGAAAGGACTTAATTTTAAATGAGTTCTTGCTAATTAACCAGTTTTACCTATTCGGCACCACATATATTTACTAACTGATCTCGTTCCAAGGATTCCAAGTTTGGAATATTTCAGGAAATCTTCAAATTCAAATCCAAATTCAAATCATCCTTTTATATAATGAATCTTCAAGAAGCTGGACAGTTATTCTGCCTAAGATGCATCAGTCTATAAATATTGAAGTTGTTCACAAGTAAACTTAAACGTGATTTAACATGAATAAAAAAATCACACTATTACACTCACTGGTGGTGAGGGTGATGACTGGTGGTGATGGTGGACTGGGGGTGAGTGTGCTGACTGGTGGTGGTGGTGATGGTGGACTGGTGGTGATGGTGATGACTGGTGGTGATGGTGATGGACTGGTGGTGAGGGTGATGACTGGTGGTGATGGTGGACTGGTGGTGATGGTGATGACTGGTGGTGATGGTGATGACTGGTGGTGATGGTGATGACTGGTGGTGATGGTGATGGACTGGTGGTGACTGGTGGTGATGGTGATGACTGGTGGTGATGGTGATGACTGGTGGTGATGGTGATGACTGGTGGTGATGGTGATGACTGGTGGTGATGGTGATGACTGGTGGTGATGGTGATGACTGGTGGTGATGGTGATGACTGGTGGTGATGGTGATGACTGGTGGTGATGGTGATGACTGGTGGTGATGGTGATGACTGGTGGTGATGGTGATGACTGGTGGTGATGTGATGTGATGTTGGACTGGTGGTGATGGTGATGACTGGTGGTGATGGTGATGACTGGTGGTGATGGTGGACTGGTGGTGATGGTGATGACTGGTGGTGATGGTGGACTGGTGGTGATGGTGATGACTGGTGGTGATGGTGATGACTGGTGGTGATGGTGATGACTGGTGGTGATGGTGATGACTGGTGGTGATGGTGGTGGTGGTGGTGGTGGTGGTGATGGTGGTGATGGTGATGACTGGTGGTGATGGTGATGACTGGTGGTGATGGTGAACTGTGACTGGTGGTGATGGTGATGACTGGTGGTGATGGTGATGACTGGTGGTGATGGTGATGACTGGTGGTGATGGTGATGACTGGTGGTGAGTGTGAGGACTGGTGGTGATGGTGGACTGGTGGTGAGTGTGATGACTGGTGGTGATGGTGGACTGGTGGTGATGGTGATGACTGGTGGTGATGGTGATGACTGGTGGTGATGGTGATGACTGGTGGTGATGGTGATGACTGGTGGTGATGGTGAGGACTGGTGGTGATGGTGGACTGGTGGTGAGTGTGATGACTGGTGGACTGGTGGTGATGGTGATGACTGGTGGTGATGGTGATGACTGGTGGTGATGGTGATGACTGGTGGTGATGGTGATGACTGGTGGTGATGGTGGGTGGACTGGTGGTGAGGGTGATGACTGGTGGTGATGGTGATGACTGGTGGTGATGGTGATGACTGGTGGTGATGGTGATGACTGGTGGTGATGGTGATGACTGGTGGTGATGGTGATGACTGGTGGTGATGGACTGGTGGTGTGGGTGATGACTGGTGGTGATGGTGGTGGTGATGGTGGTGGTGATGGTGATGACTGGTGGTGATGGTGATGACTGGTGGTGATGGTGATGACTGGTGGTGATGGTGATGACTGGTGGTGATGGTGGACTGGTGGTGATGACTGGTGGTGATGGTGGACTGGTGGTGAGGGTGATGACTGGTGGTGATGGTGGACTGGTGGTGATGGTGGACTGGTGGTGAGGGTGATGACTGGTGGTGATGGTGGACTGGTGGTGAGGGTGATGACTGGTGGTGATGGTGATGACTGGTGGTGATGATGGTGGACTGGTGGTGTGGGTGATGACTGGTGGTGATGGTGGACTGACTGGTGGTGATGACTGGTGGTGATGGTGATGACTGGTGGTGATGGTGATGACTGGTGGTGATGGTGGACTGGTGGTGAGGGTGATGACTGGTGGTGATGGTGGACTGGTGGTGAGGGTGATGACTGGTGGTGATGGTGATGACTGGTGGTGATGGTGATGACTGGTGGTGATGGTGGACTGGTGGTGAGGGTGATGACTGGTGGTGATGGTGGACTGGTGGTGAGGGTGATGACTGGTGGTGATGGTGATGGGTGGTGAGGGTGATGGTGGACTGGTGGTGAGGGTGATGACTGGTGGTGATGGTGGACTGGTGGTGACTGTGATGCACTGGTGGTGAGGGTCATGGACTGGTGGTGATGGTGATGACTGGTGGTGAGTGTGATGACTGGTGGTGAGGGTGATGACTGGTGGTGAGGGTGATGACTGGTGGTGATGGTGATGACTGGTGGTGAGGGTGATGACTGGTGGTGAGGGTGATGACTGGTGGTGATGGTGATGACTGGTGGTGATGGTGATGACTGGTGGTGAGGGTGATGACTGGTGGTGATGGTAGACTGGTGGTGAGGGTGATGACTGGTGGTGATGGTGGACTGGTGGTGAGGGTGATGACTGGTGGTGATGGTGGACTGGTGGTGAGGGTGATGACTGGTGGTGATGGTGGACTGGTGGTGAGGGTGATGACTGGTGGTGATGGTGATGACTGGTGGTGAGGGTGATGACTGGTGGTGAGGGTGATGGACTGGTGGTGAGGTGTGATGGTGATGACTGGTGGTGTGGGTGATGACTGGTGGTGAGGGTGATGGACTGGTGGTGAGGGTGATGGACTGGTGGTGATGGTGATGGACTGGTGGTGAGGGTGATGACTGGTGGTGAGGGTGATGGACTGGTGGTGAGGGTGATGACTGGTGGTGATGGTGATGGACTGGTGGTGAGGGTGATGACTGGTGGTGAGGGTGATGCACTGGTGGCGAAGGTGATAGACTGGAGGTGAGAGTGATGGACTGGTCATGAGAGTGGTGGACTCGTGGGGAGGATGATGGACTGGTGGTTAGGGTGATGAACAGGTGGTGAGGGTGATGAACTGGTGGTGAGGGTGATGAACTGGTGGTGAGGGTGATGGACTGGTGGTGAGGGTGATGGACTGGTGGTGAGGGTGATGGACTGGTGGTGAGGGTGATGGACTGGTGGTGAGGGTGATGGACTGGTGGTGAGGGTGATGGACTGTGTGAAGTCCATCTGTGTGATGTACTGGTGGTGAGGGTGATGGACTGGTGGTGAGGGTGATGGACTGGTGGTGAGGGTGATGGACTGGTGGTGAGGGTGATGGACTGGTGGTGAGGGTGATGGACTGGTGGTGAGGGTGATGGACTGGTGGTGAGGGTGAAGGACTGGTGGTGAGGGTGATGGACTGGTGGTGAGGGTGATGGACTGGTGGTGAGGGTGATGGACTGGTGGTGAGGGTGATGGACTGGTGGTGAAGGTGATGGACTGGTGGTGAGGGTGATGGACTGGTGGTGAAGGTGATGGACTGGTGGTGAGGGTGATGGACTGGTGGTGAGGGTGATGGACTGGTGGTGAGGATGATGGACTGGAGGTGAGGGTGATGGACTGATGGTGAGGGTGATGGACTGGTGGTGAGGGTGAAGGACTGGTGGTGAGCGTGATGGACTGATGGTGAGGGTGATGGACTGATGGTGACTCACTGGTGGTGTGGCTGATGGACTGGTGGTGAGAGTGATGGACTGGTGGTGAGGGTGATGGACTGGTGGTGAGGGTGATGGACTGGTGGTGAGGGTGATGGACTGGTGGTGAGGGTGATGGACTGGTGGTGAGGGTGATGGACTGGTGGTGAGGGTGATGGACTGGTGGGGAGGGTGAAGGACTGTGTTTCCAGAAGTCCATCTGTGTCCCCTCAGATGAACTCCCTTCCACACTTCCCTTGCTAGTGATGGACTGGTGGTGAGGGTGATGGTCTGGTGGTGAGGGTGATGGACTGGTGGTGAGGGTGATGGACTGGTGGTGAGGGTGATGGACTGATAGTGAGAGTGATGGACTGAGGGTGATGGACTGGTGGTGAGGGTGATGGACTGGTGGTGAGGGTGATGGACTGGTGGTGAGGGTGATGGACTGGTGGTGAGGGTGATGGACTGGTGGTGGGAGTGATGGACTGTGAAGGACTTTCCAGAAGTCCTTCTGTGTCCCCTCAGATGAACTCCCTTCCACACTTCCCTTCCTGGTGATGGACTGGTTTTGAGGATGATGGCCAGGTTTTGAGGGTGATGGGCTGTTGCTGAGGGTGATGGACTGGTGGTGAGGGTGATGGACTGATAGTGAGAATGATGGACTGTTGCTGAGGGTGATGGACTGGTGGTGATGTTTGTGTGTGTGTGTGTGTGTGTGTGTGTGTGTGTGTGTTTTTCCTTCCCCTAGTTTCATGACTCCAGAAGTCCTTCTGCGGGCCCTCAGATGAACTCCCACACTTCCCTTGTTGGTGATGGACTGGTGGTGAGGGTGATGGATTGGTGGGGAGGGTGGTGGTCTGGTGGTGAGGGTGAAGGACTGTGTTTCCAGAAATCCATCTTCCACACTTTCCTTGTTGGTGATGCACTTGTAGGGAGGGTGATGGACTGGTGGTGAGGGTGATGGACTGGTGGGGAGGGTGATGGACTGGTGGGGAGGGTGATGGACTGGTGGGGAGGGTGATGGACTGTGTTGGGTGAGAAGTCCATGTGTGAGGGTGATGGTCTGGTGGGGAGGGTGATGGACTGGTGGTGTGGGTGGGCTGGTGGTGAGGGTGATGGACTGGTGGTGAGTGTGATGGACTGGTGATGGTGATGACTGGTGGGAGGGTGAGGACTGTGAGGGTGATGGACTGGTGGGGAAGGTGAAGGACTGTGTTTCCAGAAGTCCATCTGTGTCCCCTCAGATGAACTCCCTTCCACACTTCCCTTGTTGGTGATGGACTGGTGGGGAGGGTGATGGACTGGTGGTGAGGGTGATGGACTGGTGGTGAGGGTGATGGACTGGTGGGGAGGGTGATGGACTGGTGGGGAGGGTGAAGGACTGTGTTTCCAGAAGTCCATCTGTTTCCCCTCAGATGAACTCCCTTCCACACTTCCCTTGCTCGTGATGGACTGGTGGTGAGGGTGATGGACTGGTGGTGAGGGTGATGGACTGGTGGTGAGGGTGATGGACTGGTGGTGAGGGTGATGGACTGGTGGTGAGGGTGATCGTCTGGTGGTGAGGGTGATGGACTGTTGCTGAGGGTGATGGACTGACGGTGAGGGTGATGGACTGGTGGGGAGGGTGAAGGACTGTGTTTCCAGAAGTCCATCTGTGTCCCCTCAGATGAACTCCCTTCCACACTTCCCTTGCCCGTGATGGACTG
Organism: Cherax quadricarinatus; assembly: GCF_038502225.1. Classification (NCBI taxonomy): domain Eukaryota; kingdom Metazoa; phylum Arthropoda; class Malacostraca; order Decapoda; family Parastacidae; genus Cherax; species Cherax quadricarinatus. The sequence continues at coordinate 47,997 of NW_027196671.1, read as the reverse complement.
GTGGTGAGGGTGATGGACTGGTGGTGAGGGTGATGGACTGGTGGGTGAGGGTGATGGACTGGTGGTGAGGGTGAAGGTGATGGACTGGTGAGGGTGATGGACTGGTGGGGAGGGTGATGGACTGGTGGTGAGGGTGATGGACTGGTGGTGAGGGTGATGGACTGGTGGTGAGGGTGATGGACTGATGGTGAGGGTGAGGGTGATGGACTGATGGGATGGACTGGTGGTGAGGGTGATATACTGGTGGTGAGGGGAAGGACTGGTGTGGGTGATGGACTGGTGGTGAGTGTGATGGACTGGTAGGGAGGGTGAAGGACTATGCTTCCAGAAGTCAATCTGTGTCCCCTCAGATGAACTCCCTTCCACACTTCCCTTGCTGGTGATGGACTGGTGGTGAGGGTGATGGACTGGTGGTGAGGGTGATGGACTGGTGGTGAGGGTGATGGACTGATATTGAGGGTGATGGACTGGTGGTGAGGGTGATGGACTGGTGGTGA
>NW_027196671.1:32500-42500 GCF_038502225.1 Cherax quadricarinatus | reverse complement strand
TATTGTTGACGTGCTTGTTGTATTGTTGACGTGCTTGTTGTATTGTTGACGTGCTTGTTGTATTGTTGACGTGCTTGTTGTATTGTTTGTGCTGTATTGTTGACGTGCTTGTTGTATTGTTGACGTGCTTGTTGTATTGTTGACGTGCTTGTTGTATTGTTGACGTGCTTGTTGTATTGTTGACGTGCTTGTTGTATTGTTGACGTGCTTGTTGTATTGTTGACGTGCTTGTTGTATTGTTGACGTGCTTGTTGTATTGTTGACGTGCTTGTTGTATTGTTGACGTGCTTGTTGTATTGTTGACGTGCTTGTTGTATTGTTGACGTGCTTGTTGTATTGTTGACGTGCTTGTTGTATTGTTGACGTGCTTGTTGTATTGTTGACGTGCTTGTTGTATTGTTGACGTGCTTGTTGTATTGTTGACGTGCTTGTTGTATTGTTGACGTGCTTGTTGTATTGTTGACGTGCTTGTTGTATTGTTGACGTGCTTGTTGTATTGTTGACGTGCTTGTTGTATTGTTGACGTGCTTGTTGTATTGTTGACGTGCTTGTTGTATTGTTGACGTGCTTGTTGTATTGTTGACGTGCTTGTTGTATTGTTGACGTGCTTGTTGTATTGTTGACGTGCTTGTTGTATTGTTGACGTGCTTGTTGTATTGTTGACGTGCTTGTTGTATTGTTGACGTGCTTGTTGTATTGTTGACGTGCTTGTTGTATTGTTGACGTGCTTGTTGTATTGTTGACGTGCTTGTTGTATTGTTGACGTGCTTGTTGTATTGTTGACGTGCTTGTTGTATTGTTGACGTGCTTGTTGTACTGTTGACGTGCTTGTTGTATTGTTGACGTGCTTGTTGTATTGTTGACGTGCTTGTTGTATTGTTGACGTGCTTGTTGTATTGTTGACGTGCTTGTTGTATTGTTGACGTGCTTGTTGTATTGTTGACGTGCTTGTTGTATTGTTGACGTGCTTGTTGTATTGTTGACGTGCTTGTTGTATTGTTGACGTGCTTGTTGTATTGTTGACGTGCTTGTTGTATTGTTGACGTTGTTGTATTCTTGACGTGCTTGTTGTATTGTTGACGTGCTTGTTGTATTGTTGACGTGCTTGTTGTATTGTTGACGTGCTTGTTGTATTGTTGACGTGCTTGTTGTATTGTTGACGTGCTTGTTGTATTGTTGACGTGCTTGTTGTATTGTTGACGTGCTTGTTGTATTGTTGACGTGCTTGTTGTATTGTTGTGATGCTTGTTGTATTGTTGACGTGCTTGTTGTATTGTTGACGTGCTTGTTGTATTGTTGACGTGCTTGTTGTATTGTTGACGTGCTTCTTGTATTGTTGACGTGCTTGTTGTATTGTTGACGTGCTTGTTGTATTGTTGACGTGCTTGTTGTATTGTTGACGTGCTTGTTGTATTGTTGACGTGCTTGTTGTATTGTTGACGTGCTTGTTGTATTGTTGACGTGCTTGTTGTATTGTTGACGTGCTTGTTGTATTGTTGACGTGCTTGTTGTATTGTTGACGTGCTTGTTGTATTGTTGACGTGCTTGTTGTATTGTTGACGTGCTTGTTGTATTGTTGACGTGCTTGTTGTATTGTTGACGTGAGCTAAAGATTCCACACTGTTGTTTACTACAACAACTTCAAATTATGCCACTGCACTTTCTCCAGCAGTCTCTCTCACACTGGCACTTATATCTCTCACACTGGCACTTATATCTCTCACACTGGCACTTATATCTCTCACACTGGCACTTATATCTCTCACACTGGCACTTATATCTCTCACACTGGCACTTATATCTCTCACACTGGCACTTATATCTCTCACACTGGCACTTATATCTCTCACACTGGCACTTATATCTCTCACACTGGCACTTATATCTCTCACACTGGCACTTATATCTCTCACACTGGCACTTATATCTCTCACACTGGCACTTATATCTCTCACACTGGCACTTATATCTCTCACACTGGCACTTATATCTCTCACACTGGCACTTATATCTCTCACACTGGCACTTATATCTCTCACACTGGCACTTATATCTCTCACACTGGCACTTATATCTCTCACACTGGCACTTATATCTCTCACACTGGCACTTATATCTCTCACACTGGCACTTATATCTCTCACACTGGCACTTATATCTCTCACACTGGCACTTATATCTCTCACACTGGCACTTATATCTCTCACACTGGCACTCTCACACTACTTATATCTCTCACACTGGCACTTACACTGGCACTTATATCTCTCACACTGGCACTTATATCTCTCACACTGGCACTTATATCTCTCACACTGGCACTTATATCTCTCACACTGGCACTTATATCTCTCACACTGGCACTTATATCTCTCACACTGGCACTTATATCTCTCACACTGGCACTTATATCTCTCACACTGGCACTTATATCTCTCACACTGGCACTTATATCTCTCACACTGGCACTTATATCTCTCACACTGGCACTTATATCTCTCACACTGGCACTTATATCTCTCACACTGGCACTTATATCTCTCACACTGGCACTTATATCTCTCACACTGGCACTTATATCTCTCACACTGGCACTTATATCTCTCACACTGGCACTTATATCTCTCACACTGGCACTTATATCTCTCACACTGGCACTTATATCTCTCACACTGGCAATTATATCTCTCACACTGGCACTTATATCTCTCACACTGGCACTTATATCTCTCACACTGGCACTTATATCTCTCACACTGGCACTTATATCTCTCACACTGGCACTTATATCTCTCACACTGGCACTTATATCTCTCACACTGGCACTTATATCTCTCACACTGGCACTTATATCTCTCACACTGGCACTTATATCTCTCACACTGGCACTTATATCTCTCACACTGGCACTTATATCTCTCACACTGGCACTTATATCTCTCACACTGGCACTTATATCTCTCACACTGGCACTTATATCTCTCACACTGGCACTTATATCTCTCACACTGGCACTTATATCTCTCACACTGGCACTTATATCTCTCACACTGGCACTTATATCTCTCACACTGGCACTTATATCTCTCACACTGGCACTTATATCTCTCACACTGGCACTTATATCTCTCACACTGGCACTTATATCTCTCACACTGGCACTCATTATATCTCTCACACTGGCACTTATATCTCTCACACTGGCACTTATATCTCTCACACTGGCACTTATATCTCTCACACTGGCACTTATATCTCTCACACTGGCACTCATATCTCTCACACTGGCACTTATATCTCTCACACTGGCACTTATATCTCTCACACTGGCACTTATATCTCTCACACTGGCACTTATATCTCTCACTTATATCTCTCACACTGGCACTTATATCTCTCACACTGGCACTTATATCTCTCACACTGGCACTTATATCTCTCACACTGGCACTTATATCTCTCACTTATATCTGGCACTTATATCTCTCACACTGGCACTTATATCTCTCACACTGGCACTTATATCTCTCACTTATATCTCTCACACTGGCACTTATATCTCTCACACTGGCACTTATATCTCTCACACTGGCACTTATATCTCTCACACTGGCACTTATATCTCTCACACTGGCACTTATATCTCTCACACTGGCACTTATATCTCTCACACTGGCACTTATATCTCTCACACTGGCACTTATATCTCTCACACTGGCACTTATATCTCTCACACTGGCACTTATATCTCTCACACTGGCACTTATATCTCTCACACTGGCACTTATATCTCTCACACTGGCACTTATATCTCTCACATATGCACGTATCATCCAACACTAAAATTTATCAACATTTATAAAGTTATATAATATAACTATAATTAGTAAAATGTGGTAAACAGAATATAGATAATTATGAAGTGCTATTTAAATATTTCAAAACACAATATATAAATATTATTTGCCAAGGAAATTAAGTTTATTCATCAAATAATAAAAGTTAAATAAAAGTATTATTAAAAATATCAAATAAAATTAATGGAAATATGAACTATAATAAGTTAATGTATTTTATGTACAGTATATTATGTACAGTATATTATGTACAGTATATTATGTACAGTATATTATGTACAGTATATTATGTACAGTATATTATGTACAGTATATTATGTACAGTATATTATGTACAGTATATTATGTACAGTATATTATGTACAGTATATTATGTACAGTATATTATGTACAGTATATTATGTACAGTATATTATGTACAGTATATTATGTACAGTATATTATGTACAGTATATTATGTACAGTATATTATGTACAGTATATTATGTACAGTATATTATGTACAGTATATTATGTACAGTATATTATGTACAGTATATTATGTACAGTATATTATGTACAGTATATTATGTACAGTATATTATGTACAGTATATTATGTACAGTATATTATGTACAGTATATTATGTACAGTATATTATGTACAGTATATTATGTACAGTATATTATGTACAGTATATTATGTACAGTATATTATGTATACAGTATGTACAGTATATTATGTACAGTATATTATGTACAGTATATTATGTACAGTATATTATGTACAGTATATTATGTACAGTATATTATGTACAGTATATTATGTACAGTATATTATGTACAGTATATTATGTACAGTATATTATGTACAGTATATTATGTACAGTATATTATGTACATTATATTATGCACAGTATATTATGTACAGTATATTATGTACAGTATATTATGATATCAGTATATGTGAATACATTGATATTATCTATCAAAACAGCGCCTGCCATCGAAGCAGGTGCTGCTTTGACAGCAGTTGCTGCTTTGACAGCAGTTGCTGCTTTGACAGCAGTTGCTGCTTTGACAGCAGTTGCTGCTTTGACAGCAGTTGCTGCTTTGACAGCAGTTGCTGCTTTGACAGCAGTTGCTGCTTTGACAGCAGTTGCTGCTTTGACAGCAGGTGCTGCTTTGACAGCAGGTGCTGCTTTGACAGCAGTTGCTGCTGCTGCTTTGACAGCAGTTGCTGCTCTGACAGCAGGTGCTGCTTTGACAGCAGGCTGCTTTGACAGCAGTTGCTGCTGCTTTGACAGCAGAGCAGTGCTGCTTGCTGACAGCACAGCAGTGCTGCTGCTTTGACAGCAGGTGCTGCTTTGACAGCGGTTGCTGCTTTGACAGCAGGTGCTGCTCTGACAGCAGGTGCTGCTGTAGACACACACACCGGAGGATTAACTCCCAAAAATCTTACTTCTATTCACTAGTTTAGGAGTTTGGCAAAACATGAAGTGTAATATAGACTAGAATACAGACATTTTTCACAAGTATGTTTACAGTCTGGACGAGTAATAATCATTACATAATGACATAGAACATAACTGACGTAATACCTGCCGAACCATTAAATTAATCAGCTTGTCTAATTCCAAAGCCAGATTAATCACCTAAAAGTTACATCACATAAAGTACTCAAGACTGGCACAAGTATCAAGGTGTGCAACGCACTAACAAACAAGAGATAACAGATAACTAATCAGAGATGGTCCACACAATAGTACATTCACATAACGTACACGCACAAAAGGTAGTACCTGAGTACGTGACATAGTGGATGTACTTGTGTGAACGTGGCATAATGGATGTATTTTTGTGTGTATATGGCATGGTAGATAGGTTTGTGTGTGTACGTGGTATGGTGCGTGTGTATGTACGTGGCATGGTGGATGTGCTTGTGTGTACGTAGCATGGTGAATGTGCTTGTGTATGTACGTTGTGTGTACGTAGCATGGTATGCATGGTGGATGAAGTATGAGTGTGCGTGTGTATTTGTTGTTAAATCATCATGAAGACCTTAGAGAATTACGTAAGGTGTTATACGCATGTATGTTTGTGTGTGATGATTGTGTACATGACGCTTTTATTCGTGTGGATAAACGTGTGATTTGTACGGACAGTGTGGAGATGCAGAAATGTGTGAGTGTGTGTGTAGGTATACACAAGTGTGCACTTGTGTACCTATGCGTCCCTTGCACTCATATAAACACAAAATGTTAATAAATACACAAATAACCCGCACATATTTAAAACCAGTTAAGATTATATATATGTCGTGCCGAATAGGTAAAACTTGCTATTTTGGCTTAAATAACAATGCTGTTCTTGCCGAATTAGACAAGCGAAAATCTGTGTATGCAATATTCTCGTAAAAAACATTCTGAGCCTAACAAAAAAAAAACATATTTCATTGTGTTTATATTAAATTACTGTAAACTTATCTAAAATATATTTAGTTGGATTAGGCTTAATTAAATTAGGCATGTTATAATAAGGAGACTCAGGAAAAGAGTTGCTTCTACATTCTAAGTGAATACAGTTATTATTTACCAAGCTTCGTGAATTTAGATCTGTGCTAGAGTTGTAGCAACTTTGTCTATGATTGTATCTGTGCATTATATTGTGTGTAAACCAGACACTTGTGCAACATTTGGGAAGGTTTATTGTGGAAACGTGTCCTAAACGCTGTACAAGTGTTTTAATTATCAACTTGTCAGTTTTTTAAACCATATATTATATATATATATCTATATATATATATATATATATATATATATATATATATATATATATATATATATATATATATATATATATATATATATATATATATATATATATATATATGGTATCATGTATATATAGTATATATGGATACATGTGCGAGTCTTGAGTACTTTATGTGATGTAACTTTCATGTGATTAATCTGGCGTCGGAATTAGACAAGCTGATTAACTTAAGGTATTGGCAGGTATTACGTCAGTTATGTTCTAAGTCATGATTATTTTTCGTCCAGACTGTAAATATACTTGTGAAAAATGTCTGTATTGTAGTCAATATTACACTTCATGTTTTGCCAAACTCCTAAACTAGTGAATAGAAGTAAGATTTTTGGGTGTTAACCCTCCGGTGTGTCTACAACAGCACCTGTTGTCAGAGCAGCACCTGCAGAGCTGCACCTGTCAGAGCTGCACCTGTTGTCAGAACTGCTTCGGTGACAGGTGCTGCTGTTGTCAGAGCTGATAGATACTCTCAGTACTCTCAGTATTCACATAGCATAGCATAATAAACATAATATACTGAATGAAAATACATTCACTTATTATTATACTTGATATTTTCATTAATTTTACTTAATAAATATTTTTAATAATATTTTTAAGTTTTGTTATTTATTCTATGATGAATAGGGTAAACTTAATTTCCTTGGCAAATTATATTTATATATTTTTTTAAGTTTTCAAATATTTAATTAGCATTTCATAATTATCTACATTCTGTTAACGATATTTTCCTACAGTTAGATTCCATAAGTTTATAAGTGTTGGTAAATTTTAGTGGAGCAAAATACCTGCTTGAGGGAGATATAAACGCCAGTGTAAGAGAGAGTGTTGTCGAAGGTGCAGTGGGAAACATTGAAGTTCTTGTAGTAAACAACAGTGTGGAATCTTGAGCTGACGTCAGCAATACAACAAGCACGTCAACAATACAACAAGCACGTCAACAATACAACAAGCACGTCAACAATACAACAAGCACGTCAACAATACAACAAGCACGTCAACAATACAACAAGCACGTCAACAATACAACAAGCACGTCAACAATACAACAAGCACGTCAACAATACAACAAGCACGTCAACAATACAACAAGCACGTCAACAATACAACAAGCACGTCAACAATACAACAAGCACGTCAACAATACAACAAGCACGTCAACAATACAACAAGCACGTCAACAATACAACAAGCACGTCAACAATACAACAAGCACGTCAACAATACAACAAGCACGTCAACAATACAACAAGCACGTCAACAATACAACAAGCACGTCAACAATACAACAAGCACGTCAACAATACAACAAGCACGTCAACAATACAACAAGCACGTCAACAATATAACAAGCACGTCAACAACAATACAACAAGCACGTCAACAATACAACAAGCACGTCACCAATACAACAAGCACGTCAACAATACAACAAGCACGTCAACAATACAACAAGCACGTCAACAATACAACAAGCACGTCAACAATACAACAAGCACGTCAACAATACAACAAGCACGTCAACAATACAACAAGCACGTCAACAATACAACAAGCACGTCAACAATACAACAAGCACGTCAACAATACAACAAGCACGTCAACAATACAACAAGCACGTCAACAATACAACAAGCACAACAAGCACGTCAACAATACAACAAGCACGTCAACAATACAACAAGCACGTCAACAATACAACAAGCACGTCAACAATACAACAAGCACGTCAACAATACAACAAGCACGTCAACAATACAACAAGCACGTCAACAATACAACAAGCACGTCAACTAGAGGAACGGAAATGTATTACGCAAAAACGAAACAGCAGCACACAAGAATACAATAAGTACAATATCATTAAAGGTACAGAAACATGCAAGAACAGGGTAGTAATAGAAAAGAATAGTACATTAACGCACAAAAAAATCACTCTCAGTAGCATAGTAGTAACACAATATAGTAACAAGAGTACAACAATATAGTAACACACAAGAAAAGTGCAGTTACACATAAAAACAGTACAGTAACACACAAGAAATTTAAGAAACGTACAATAACGAGCAACAGAGCAGTTTACCAATATACAAGTACCGCACAAGAACCTACAAGGATAATACAGTAATATACGGTTACAGTGGAGCAACATTCTAATACATAATAAGAGAATCAGAAACAATAACAGAGAGTTCCAGCAGCCAGGTTGTGGCATCAACAGTTGAAATTATTTTTGTCAAGACGTCGAGTCTTCAAAACTGTCCTTAATTTCTTCCCAGAATTTTTTATTTTTTTTTTTTTTGTCTTTGTGACTGCGAATATTTTTTCGAGAATAGTAAAGAAAGACGAAGATAACAGACGTGAAGATAACAGACGAAGATAACAGACGTGAAGATAACAGACGTGAAGATAACAGACGTGAAGATAACAGACGTGAAGATAACAGACGTGAAGATAACAGACGTGAAGATAACAGACGTGAAGATAACAGACGTGAAGATAACAGACGTGAAGATAACAGACGAAGATAACAGACGTGAAGATAACAGACGAAGATAACAGACGTGAAGATAACAGACGTGAAGATAACAGAAGATAACAGTAACAGACGTGAAGATAACAGACGTGAAGATAACAGACGTGAAGATAACAGACGAAGATAACAGACGTGAAGATAACAGACGTGAAGATAACAAACGTGAAGATAACAAACGTGAAGATAACAAACGTGAAGATAAACGTGAAGATAAACGTGAAGATAACAAACGTGAAGATAACAGACGAAGATAACAAACGCGAAGATAACAGACGTGAAGATAACAGACGAAGATAACAAACGTGAAGATAACAGACGTGAAGATAACAGACGTGAAGATAACAAACGTGAAGATAACAAACGTGAAGATAACAAACGTGAAGATAACAAACGTGAAGATAACAAACGTGAAGATAACAAACGTGAAGATAACAAACGTGAAGATAACAAACGTGAAGATAACAAACGTGAAGATAACAAACGTGAAGATAAACGTGAAGATAACAGACGAAGATAACAATCGTGAAGATAACAGACGTGAAGATAACAGACGAAGATAACAATCGTGAAGATAACAGACGTGAAGATAACAGACGTGAAGATAACAGACGAAGATAACAAACGTGAAGATAACAGACGTGAAGATAACAAACGTGAAGATAACAGACGAAGATAACAAACGTGAAGATAACAGACGTGAAGATAACAGACGTGAAGATAACAAACGTGAAGATAACAGACGTGAAGATAACAGACGTGAAGATAACAGACGTGAAGATAACAAACGTGAAGATAACAAA
>NW_027196671.1:0-30000 GCF_038502225.1 Cherax quadricarinatus | reverse complement strand
CACCAGTCCATCACCCTCACTACCAGTCCATCACCATCACCACCAGTCCATCACCCTCACCACCAGTCCATCACCCTCACCACCAGTCCATCACCCTCACCACCAGACCATCACCCTCACCACCAGACAATCACCCTCACCACAACACCATCACCAACAAACGAAGTGTGGAAGGGAGTTCATCAGAGGGCCCGCAGATGGACTTCTGGAGACATGGAACTAGGGGAACAAGCACACACAACCACCACCAGTCCATCTCCCTCACCACCAGTCCATCACCCTCACCACCAGTCCATCACCCTCACCACCAGTCCATAACCAGGGGAAGTGTGGAAGGGAGTTCATCTGAGGGGACACAGAAGGACTTCTGGAAGCATAGTCCTTGACCCTCACCACCAGTTCATCACCCTCACCACCAGTCCATCACCCTCAGCAACAGTCCATCACCCTCACCACCAGTCCATCACCAGCAAGGGATATGTGGAAGGGAGTTCATCTGAGGGGACACAGATGGACTTCTGGAAGCATAGACCTTGACCCTCCCCACCAGTTCATCACCCTCACCACCAGTCCATCACTCTCCCCACCAGTCCATCACCCTCACCACCAGTCCATCACCCTCACCACCAGTCCATCACCCTCACCACCAGTCCATCACCCTCAAGGGACCAGGGAGTTCATCTGACCACCAGTCCATCACCCTCACACAGATGGACTTCTGGAAGCATAGTCCTTCACCTTCCCTACCCAGTCCATCACTCTCCCCACCAGTCCATCACCCTCACCACCAGTCCATCACCCTCACCACCAGTCCATCACCCTCACCCCCAGTTCATCACCCTCACCACCAGTCCATCACTCTCCCCACCAGTTCATCACCCTCACCACTAGTCCATCACCCTCACTGCCAGTCCATCACCCTCACCACTAGTCCATCACCCTCACTGCCAGTCCATCACCCTCACCACTAGTCCATCACTCTCACCACCAGTCCATCACACTCACCACCAGTTCATCACCCTCCCCACCAGTCCATCACACTCACCACCAGTCCATCACCCTCCCCACCAGTCCATCACCCTCACCATAAGTCCATCACCCTCACCACCAGTCCATCACCCTCACCACCAATCACTCACCCTCACCACCACTCCATCACCCTCACCACCCGTCCATCACCCTCACCACCCGTCCATCACCCTCACAGTCCATCACCCTCACCACCAGTCCATCACCCTCCCACCAGTCCACACACCAGTCCATCACCCTCACCACCAGTCCATCACCCTCACCACCAGTCCATCACCCTCACCACCAGTCCATCACCAGTCCATCACCCTCATCTGAGGGGACCACCAGTCTGGAAGCATAGTCCCCCAGTCATCACCCTCACCCATCACTCTCATCACCAGACCATCACCCTCCCCACCACCCCATCACTCTCACCACCAGTCCACCCCCCTCACCACCAGTCCACCACCGTCACCACCAGTCCATCACCCTCACCACCAGTCCATCACCCTCACCACCAGTCCATCACCCTCACCACCAGTCCATCACCCTCACCACCAGTCCATCACCCTCACCACCAGTCCATCACCCTCACCACCAGTATATTACCCTCCCCACCAGTCCACAACCCTCACCACCAGTCCTTCACCCTCCCCACCAGTTCACAACCCACACCACCAGTCCATCACCCTCACCACCAGTCCATCACCCTCACCACCAGTCCATCACCCTCACCACCAGTCCATCACCCTCACCACCAGTCCATCACCCTCACCACCAGTCCATCACCCTCACCACCAGTCCTTCACCCTCACCACAACACCATCTCCAGCAAGGGAAGTGTGGAAGGGAGTTCATCTGAGGGGACACAGATGGACTTCTGGAAACAGTCCTTCACCCTCCCCACCAGTCCATCACCCTCACCACCAGTCCATCACCCTCACCACCAGTCCATCACCCTCACCACCAGTCCATCACCCTCACCACCAGTCCATCACCCTCACCACCAGTCCATCACCCTCACCACCAGTCCATCACCCTCACCACCAGTCCATCACCCTCACCACCAGTCCATCACCCTCACCACCAGTCCATCACCCTCACCACCAGTCCATCACCCTCACCACCAGTCCATCACCCTCACCACCAGCCACAACCCTCCCAGCCAGTCCATCACCCTCACCACCAGTCCATCACCCTCACCACCAGTCCATCACCCTCACCACCAGTCCATCACCCTCACCACCAGTCCGTCACCCTCACCACCAGTCCATCACCCTCACCACCAGTCCATCACCCTCACCACCAGTCCATCACCCTCACCACCAGTCCATCACCCTCACCACCAGTCCATCACACTCACCAACAGTCACACCCTCACCAGTCCATCACCCTCACCACCAGTCCATCACCCCATCACCCTCACCACCATCCATCACTCACCACCAGTCCACCATCAGTAGTCCATCACCCTCATCACCAGTCCATCACCCTCCCCACCAGTCCAGCACCCTCAACACCAGTCCATCACCCTCACCACCAGTCCATCACCCTCACCACCAGTCCATCACCCTCACCACCAGACCATCACCAGTCTCACCCTCACCCAGTCCATCCCCACCAGTCCATCACCCTCACCACAAATCCATCACTCTCATCACCAGTCCATCACCCTCACCGGCAGTCCATCACCCCTCGCCACCAATCCATCACTCTCACGAGTAGTCCATCACCCTCATCACCAGTCCATCACCCTCACCACCAGTCCATCACCCTCTCGACCAGTCCACCACCCTCACCACCAGTCCATCACCCTCACCACTAGTCCATCACTCTCACCACCAGTCCATCCCCTTCACCATCACTCCATCCCCCTCACCTCCAGTCCATCACTCTCACCACCAGTCCATCACCCTCACCACCAGTCTCATCACCCTCACCGGCAGTCCATCACCCTCGCCACCAATCCATCACTCTCACGAGTAGTCCATCACCCTCATCACCAGTCCATCACCCTCACCACCAGTCCATCACCCTCTCGACCAGTCCACCACCCTCACCACCAGTCCATCACCCTCACCTCCAGTCCATCACTCTCACCACCAGTCCATCACCCTCACCGCCAGTTCATCATCGACACCAGCAGCCATCACCCTCACCACCAGTCCTTCACTCTCACCACAACACCATCTCCAGCAAGGGAAGTGAGGGAGTTCATCTGTAGGGACACAGATGGGCTTCTGGAAACACAAGGTCTAAGATGCGATACAACATGTACCCCTAGAATGGTCTGTGTTGACCTCATAAACTGCATGAACCCTTAGCAAGGTCTTGCCCGTCCCCGCAAGGAACATAAGCCCTTAACTGACAAGGTCACAGATAATCACATAAGTTACAGGAGCCGCTAACCAAGTCTGTTAGGACCATACAAGGTAACTGTGACCCTAGAAAGGTCTTGGATGACGACATACGGTTCATACGCACTTAGCAAGGTCTGGTATGATCACACAAGGTACAAAAGCCACTTGCAAGGTCTGCGAAGGGTGTCTGGGCACCTAGCAAGTTCTAAGAAGCTTCATATTGTGCCTGGACTAAGTAAAGTCTGAGAAGGCTACGTAAGGTTTGGAAAGCCAGACATTCTTGTGTGTGAAATCACTGCCAGAGAACATAATATCGATGAGAGAACAAGATATCGATAAATATATTTCTAAACTTCGGGAAGATTCAGTTCTCTTACAAATAACATCTCATCGCAGAATATCAGAACAAATAGAAAATAAATTATAGACAAAGGCTCAGAACATATAATATACACCTAGCATCAGAACTATAAATTATATGTACACGAGAAAATTTAGACATTGGCTGGAAACACAGCGTAGTTGGTCACAGTAGGACTTTGAATAAACAAGAAGTCAATTTCTAGACTCATACAGATAATCAAAGAAAAATAATTACTTGTAGGCTCACATGTTCACTGCATAAAAGTCTGGGCTCCTTTGCAGATCTCAGTTGGGATAAATATATAATCCGGCAATTTATAATCCCCCCTCTCAGTTCTCCTCTGGCCATAAATCTCTGGGATAATAAGTATGAGTTACAGGGTAATTCCCTGGTAAAGGAAGAACCTCTCTCTTCACCTGAAAAATCCATCATATTAACTTTTTATTACAGAGAAGGATTTTACCGTCAAAAATTTTATTTATTGGAACCGGAAGATTTGCGGGAGAGAAAAGCTTCGAAAACCTTACTCTGGGAGGTGTCATACCACTTACTTTACTCTGGGAGGTGTCCCACCACTTACCTTACTCTGGGAGGTGTCCCACCACTTACCTTACTCTGGGAGGTGTCCCACCACTTACCTTACTCTGGGAGGTGTCCAACCACTTACCATACTCTGGGAGGTGTCATACCACTTACTTTACTCTGGGAGGTGTCATACCACTTACTTTACTCTGGGAGGTGTCCCACCACTTACCTTACTCTGGGAGGTGTCCAACCACTTACCTTACTCTGGGAGGTGTCCCACCACTTACCTTACTCTGGGAGGTGTCCCACCACTTACCTTACTCTGGGAGGTGTCCCACCACTTACCTTACTTTACTCCGGAGAGGGCCTAACACCACTCACTTTCCTCAAGAGATGGGGTCATCGTCCTACTCTCCCTCTAGAAAGGTCTCATCTTCCTAACCTCTCTCTAGAGAGGGTGTCATCTTCCTAACATTGCTCTAGAGAGGGTGTCACCTTCCTAGCAATCACCTAGAATCGTTTCGCCACACAGTGGCTTCATCAGTCCATACAAAGGAGAATGATGAACAAAAGGAGTTTGAGGTAATCAGTCCCTCAGCCTTGAGTCGAAGTGGTTAGTCCATCACTCTTGAAAAGAATACAGCATATGTGCGGTTCTCTGAATCATTCATCTGCATTCCTGTCTGACACAGCAATATCTTGGGATCTTAATACTGGGAATTCTTCACTTACCTAACACTTGGTCACGACCTACTTCCAGATTGGTCAAATGTGACACCACCTACGACTGCTGCACCTCTCCTGCCTACAGTATGTAAGCCACTTCTTCGTACATATGTTGTATTCTTTTCAAGGTTGATGGACTGACTACATCAACTCAAGATTGAGGGACTGATTACTTCAAACTCCTCCTGTTCTTCACCATTCTCCTTTGTATGGACTGATGAAGCCACTGTGTGGCGAAACGTTTCCTCATTAAAGATACCCAAGTGTTGCACATGTGTCTAATTTACCAACTTGTTGGTTCTCTGAACCATTCATCTACATTCCTAGCCTTGTCCTAGAGAGGTTGTCATCTTCCCATCCTCGCTCTAGAGAGGGTGTCATCTTCCTAGCCTCGCTCTAGAGAGGGTGTCATCTTCCTAGCCTCGCTCTAGAGAGGGTGTCATCTTCCTAGCCTCGCTCTAGAGAGGGTGTCATCTTCCTAGCCTCGCTCTAGAGAGGGTGTCATCTTACTAGCCTCGCTCTAGATGTCAGCATAGTTGCTGATCCCTGTGTTATATAGCATAGCATATTAGTATCATCCATGTGCTTTAGATACGAGATCCCTTTTAGGCCTGTGACTTTGTGTGACGTCACGGGATGCGCATGTGTACGATCATACCTCTGCCTCCCTCTCAGTCGGCTTAGACATCCAGGCGAAGACAGGCAGAGGCTAGGCTCCATTTCCCATCATCAGAGTCTGACAATATATATCGTTACCATCCAACAAGTGTGTCTACCTTCAACCCTCGATATCTCCATTTAAGAACCCCTACGATAAATGGTGACAGCGGTGTGGGCGTAAAATTGATAATTACGCCGATGTATGGAGATTTCTTTCGACCAGCAAGACGGCCATTTCGTGTCGCCAGTAGGCCGACCTAGCCAAGCCTGCTACCTCAAGTTAGCTACTCTCCCAAGCTCCTACCAGCTTCTACACCATTCACTGGTCAGTCTCTTTGTATTATTGTTTATCTGCTTATTTGCATCACTCCCGAGGGGTTGACCCGAGTTTGCAAAATAAGCCAGCTTCCAGTCTGTGGTGAGGGAGTCCAGTCCAGCCTAGTCTACTCCATCCAGTTCCTTTGCCTGCCAAGCCAGCTTCCACCCCTGCTGTGCTCATCGTGAGAAGTTATCAAGCTATTCTGTGTGAAGGGTTAAGATAAGCCAGCTAGCAACTAACCCAGGTGTCTTACCCCAGTACTCAAGCAAGCCACGTGAGTAGTCTTCATCGCTTGTGATTCAAGCTCCAAGCAATTCTGAGTGCTCTTTTTCATCCTTGTGGTGTTGTGGTATTTCGTGGGTGTATTTTAAGCTAGCCAGCTTAGAATATCTTTGCGGCAGTGTGGCTGTCCTCAGTGAGGCTTACGCCGTTTAACCCATAGGCCCAACCACCCACTCACCACGTGTGTCGCACCATTGCCGGTCTTAGCCCTGTTTACCCACAAACCCAACCACTCTCACTGTTGTGGTACTCAGCCAACCTCTACCAGTGTTTTGGCGCACTACTAAGGGTTGTAGCACCATATTTTAAGGACCACATAGGGGGTCAAGAGCTAGAGTGTGTCTTCGCGGCACCGTTAAAAGCCTCCTGTGTGAGTTCATCGTCGATGTAAGTGCAATTCTACGATCACGTGTGCAGAGGACAGCAGCAAGACGACATAAACAATCCTCCGACCTTCCACCATCAACCTCATTCTTCACCAAGTTGTTTCAGCGATAATATTTTTTTTCATAGAGACATTTGCGAGTGTTGAGATATTTCTTTTGTGTTTCCAGTGATTTTTCTCTTAGTGACATTCAGTGACTCTTGATCAGACTCAGTGTTATGTACTGATTGCAATAATTTCTTTTAATCTCCTTAATTCAGTGTTAATTTTCGTGCATTATCTTATGTCTGTTGTGTTGTGTGTCTTTTTATACACTTGAAGTAAGTACTTAGTGTTTTTCCTTTGTTGTGTGTGCAACATATGAGCAGTATAGAACTTGTGTTTGAACTTCAGAATCACCTAGTGTTCTCAGTATTCCAGTGAAGTATTTCAGTAATTTTTCACCTTATATCCTGCATCACAACTCAGTGTTGTCTGTTGTATTTTTTTTCATCCCAGCATTTGTGTATTCTTGTTTTGTTCCCTGTGTGTTGAACATTCTTGTGTTCATATTCTTTCATTTAGCCAGTGTCTAATTTGTCTTATTTCCACAGACAATAGTGCCATTATTTTGTGCAAGCAAGAAATCATTTTTACAAAATTTTTCACACATCAAGTTTCATTGCAAGAAAATTCTAGTATTGTGTTTATGTTGATGTGTTGTGTTCTGCATCACTGTAAGTGTTCAAACTTTTTTTGTTCTGTGTTTTAGCACCTATTATTTTTCATGTTTCATTGAACAAATTCACTCTTAGTGCAATTTTTAAGTTCTTCTTTTAGAGTAAATTGTTCTTTTGCTTGTTAAGTGTTGCTTGAGTGCAGTTAAGAGTTAAAGTGTTCATTCCTTGATATATTTCTTTTCTTGTGTGTGTAATAATTTTTATTATTGCACATTGACTCATTTTGCAATAATTCTTGTGCAAATATTGTGTTGCCATTAAAGTCTTTCTTGCAGAAATTTTATGCAGTGTTTTTTTTTGTTGATTAGCAATTGTTATTTTGCAATATTGCTACAGTTTATTTCAGTGCAGTTTCATATGCTCTGTTCTGTGCATAATATTTTATTCATATGTGCCATTTTATTTTATTTCAGTGAATTGTGTCAGTTTGTTATTATTTTTGCACAAGTTTTATTGAGTCCATTTTATCATTTTATTGTGTATTTCCCTGTTGCATTGAAAGTAAAGACAACTCACTGTGCCATTCATTCAATTTAAAGTAAAAGTTGAGCAAATCAGATTTGAGTAAAGTACAAGTTCTCTTGATTTTCAAAGTGTTGTTCATTTCAGTTGCATATTTTTCTTGTGTGAGTTCTTTGCTTACTGTGTGACCTGTCAATTTTTAATTACTTATGCAGAATTGTTAAGCATTTTCTTCCATTTAAGCTTACTGTGTCATTCTTTCTATTTTCTTTTTTTTTGCCTTATGCACTTGAGTAAGTTCCCTGAGAAGATGTCCCAGTCACTTTTGAATGTTCACTTAGTGTATCATGCCAGTCAAAGTCAATATGAATCAGTCCACAGTACCAATATTCCCTTACTGACTGAAAGACAATACCTAGCCCTTGAGCAATGTGTTTGTTCTCACAGCTTGTATCTGAGATTTGTTAAAGTGCTGCGAAATGTGAAGTTCAGATTAAGTTCCTATAGATCCGTGAATTACTTATTAACGTAGCCGAGCGGTCAGGCACTAGTAACTCTGTCACTCCCATCTGTGTTCCACCTACACCTTCAGACTTGCAGGATAGTGTTCCGTTGCCTCAAGTGTCCGGGGACACTCAGACTGCCTTGAGTGCACAGCCTATCCCTGCAATGTCTGCTAGTTCGAGTAGTAGTTTCTCCACAGGGGATGCCTTGTCAGAAAACGATTACTTGAAACTAGTAATGCCATCTCTTGTTGATGTGACATGCCGTCTGCAGAAAGACGTCTCTGTTACAGCTAGTGTTCTCACTAGAGTGTCTGTTGTTGTTCCTAATGTTCCAGATGGTGATCCCATCCTAGTTGACAGTAATCAGTGCATTGTAAGAAGTTATTTCTCGAGTAACTTTCACATGTTGTTAACGTTTGTAAGTGTAGTTTCTTTATAGCTGATACCTCGTGTCACTGTGTGCGACTCAGATTGAATATCAGCATTGTTGACCGTGTTCATTTATTTTCTCCTGTGCTTGCAGTTTGAGATAGTAGATTCGTTCTCCCTTGCTCATATTGCGTGTTATAGTGTTAATTTTTTCAACCGGGGGAGTCATCCACTCCACCGAGTTTGTTCATTCCTCCAGTAAGAAAGAACCGATCCCTTGTGTTCTGGTGTGATTCGATTCCTGCTCCAGGAAGATCTTATTCTTACTGTGAAGCCACCAGCACCCATTAGTGACTTTGTAATGAGCCAAGAATTACTGTATCGAACAGCCGAGTTGGGTACTCCAAGTAGAAGAGTTTACCAGTTAGTAATTCCACAGTCACTAGTGAACGTAGCTCTACAGCTAGTTCATGATGCACCAGGTGTTGCACACCCTGGTATGGATCGTTCTGTGAAACAAGCCAGAATGAAATACTTTTGGCCACGTATGGCAACTGACATTTCCGAGTATGTTAAGAAATGTAGTGTCTGTATGCAACATAAAGGAAATGTCAATGGTCCTAATCCAATCCAAGTGTACCCAACCACTAGCGAACCGTGGGAAAGAGTTGCCCTTGACTTGTTAACCAATTTTAAATGTTCCCTCCAAGGCAACAAACATCTGTGTGTTATGGTAGACCATTTCACCAGATATTGTGAGTTAGTTCCTATTGCAGATAAGACTGCAGAGACAGTAGCTAAAGCGTTTAAAGAACGCATTATCTGCAGGCATACCACCCCTAAGTCCTTAGTAACAGATAATGGAGGTGAATTCTGTAATGAGATTCTTGAAAATTTGTGTACTTTATACAAGATCTCTAAATCCACCATTGTTCCTCATCATCCTGCCAGCAATGGGTTAGCCGAACGAACCAATAAGAAAGTACTTGATGTCCTGAGAGCCACTATCAACCCCAATAGTGAAACTTGGGATGAAGTCATACCAGATGTTCAATGTGCCATAAATTCTGCTTACAATGCTTCCATAGGTGATACTCCACATTATGCATTGTATGGTGTAGACAAGCGTTTACCCTATGAGTTGTTATATTCCACTCCGAAACCTAATTACAACCCTGATGATTTCGTAGCAACTCGTACCAGCATGGCTCAGAGTGTTTTTAGAAGAATCCGTGAAACACTTCATAAATCAACAGCAGAATTTACTAGAGTAACTAATAGCCGTGCTAAGCCATCAAAAGTCAAAGTAGGTTCAAGAGTAATGCTGACAAATTTCAACAAAACATCCGAAATGCCTAAGCTCGATCAAAAGTTTGTCGGACCTTATCGAGTTGTAGAACATATCTCTGGTAATAAGTATAAGGTTAGAGAAATTAGTACTGGTAAGTACAAAGAATCGCATTTAGATCATATGAAATTAGTATGCGATGTTGATGATATTGCTACCCAGACTAATGTGACAGATGCTGAAAATCCTCTTGACTCTGTACCCTCTACCTCAGATACTCAGTCAGATAACCAACCTGAATGTCGTTACTCCTTGCGTACTCGACAAGTAATGAGAAACCCACAAGTATCTTTTGTAGATACTCGTTCAGATCTCCCTCAGTCAAGGCATGTGTTAGCCATTGCAGAGGAATTCGATCCTCCCAGAGATGATAACCATTCTGCATATGTAAACCTCACCCTCGCAGAATTGGGTTTAAATGTACATAGTCTGTATAACTAGATGTCCGAGATGAAGTAAATTGTCAACTGTTTGTTATTAACTGATTAGTTTTTCAGAATTTTTTTTTTTTTTTTGTATTCACGTTCCCTCCATTTTCTGAGAATTTGACAGTAATGATCTGAGTGCACACAAGATGCCTTTGCTGTTAATTTCACCTTGTATATATATATTTATTCTTCCTCAGAATCCATAGAGTGCATGAATACAGATCGATCGATCAATTCCATCCATATTGTACAATGATTTGTTCTTATAGTTTGTAATGCATTACGTTAAAACTCATTACGTTAACACCCATTACGTAAAACTCATTTTGTTAACATCCATTATGATACAATCCATTAGTTCTAAGTTATATATGAATTTGTTATTGTATAGAATCAGCCCAGATCCGCCTGCCTGTTTCAGCCTATAGATAGTAGTGTATGTCGAGATGACATACGTAACATGACCGAGCTGTCAGCATAGTTGCTGATCCCTGGTTATATAGCATAGCATATTAGCATCATCCATGTGCTTTAGATAGGAGATCCCTTTTAGGCCTGTGACTTTGTGTGACGTCACGGGATGCGCATGTGTAGGTTCGTACCTCTGCCCCACTCTCACTCGGCGTAGACATCCAGGCTAGGAGAGGCAGAGGCTGGACTCCATTTCCCATCATCACAGTCTGACAATATATATCGTTACCATCCAACAAGTGTGTCTACCTTCAACCCTCGATATCTCCATTTAAGAACCCCTACGATTACCTATAGTCGCTCTAGAGAGGGTGTCATCTGCTATCCTCGCTCTAGAGAGGGTGCCATCTTCCTAGCCCCGCTCTAGAGAGGGTGTCATCTCACTAGCCTCGATATAGAGAGGGTGTGATCTACCTAGCCTAGCTCGCTCTAGAGAGGGTGTCATCTTCCTAGAGAGGGTGTCCTTACGCTCGATAGAGAGGGTGTCATCTTACTAGCCTCGCTCTAGAGAGGGTGTCATATTCATAGCCCCGCTCTATAGAGGGAGTCATCTTCCTAGCTCTAGAGAGGGTGTCATCTACCTATAGTCGCTAGAGAGGGTGTCATCTCCTATCCTCGCTCTAGAGAGGGTGTCATCTTCTTAGCTTCGCTCTAGACAGCTCTAGAGAGGGTGTCATCTTCCAAGCCTCGATCTAGAGAGGTTGTCATCTTCCTAGCTCTGCTCTAGAGAGGGTGTCATCTTCCTAGTCTCTCTCTAGAGAGGGTGTTATCTTCCTAGTCTCGCTCAAGAGAGGGTGTCATCTTTATAGCCTCGCTCTAGAGAGGGTGTCATCTTCCTAGCCTCGCTCTAGAGAGGGTGTCATCTTCCTAGCCTCGCTCTAGAGAGGGTGTCATCTTACTAGCCTCGCTCTAGAGAGGGTGTCATCTTATTAGCCTCGCTCTAGAGAGGGTGTCATCTTACTAGCCTCGCTCTAGAGAGGGTGTCGTCTAATAGCCTCTCTCTAGAGAGGGTGTCATCTTACTAGCCTCGCTCTAGAGAGAGTGTCATCTTACTAGCCTCGCTCTAGAGAGGGTGTCATCTTCCTAGCCTAGCTCTAGAGAGGGTGTCATCTTACTAGCCTCGCTCTAGAGAGGGTGTCATCTTATTAGCCTCGCTCTAGAGAGGGTGTCATCTTACTAGCCTCGCTCTAGAGAGGGTGTCATCTTACTAGCCTCGCTCTAGAGAGGGTGTCATCTTACTAGCCTCGCTCTAGAGAGGGTGTCATCTTCCTAGCCTCGCTCTAGAGAGGGTGTCATCTGCCTACCCTCGCTCTAGAGAGGGTGTCATCTACCTAGCCTCGCTCTAGAGAGGGTGTCATCCTCCTAGCCTCGCTCTAGAGAGGGTGTCATCTAGAGAGGGTGTCGTCTAATAGCCTCTCTCTAGAGAGGGTGTCATCTTACTAGCCTCGCTCTAGAGAGGGTGTCATCTTACTAGCCTCGCTCTAGAGAGGGTGTCATCTTATTAGCCTCGCTCTAGAGAGGGTGTCATCTTACTAGCCTCGCTCTAGAGAGGGTGTCATCTTCTTAGCCCTGCTCTAGAGAGGGTGTCATCTACCTATAGTCGCTCTAGAGAGGGTGTCATCTTATTAGCCTCGCTCTAGAGAGGGTGTCATCTTACTAGCCTCGCTCTAGAGAGGGTGTCATCTTCCTAGCTTCGCTCTAGAGAGGTTGTCATTTTCTTAGCCTCGCTCTAGAGAGGGTGTCATCTTCCTAGCCTAGCTCTGGAGAGGGTGTCATCTTCCTAGTCTCGCTCTAGAGAGGGTGTCATCTTACTAGCCTCGCTCTAGAGAGGGTGTCATCTACCTAGCCTCGCTCTAGAGAGGGTGTCATCTGCCTAGCCTCGCTCTAGAGAGGGTGTCATCCTCCTAGCCTCGCTCTAGAGAGGGTGTGATCTAGAGAGGGTGTCATCTTACTAGCCTCGCTCTAGAGAGGGTGTCATCTTCCATAGCCTCGCTCTAGAGAGGGTGTCATCTCATCTGCCTAGAGAGGGTGTCATCTTCCTAGCCTCGCTCTAGAGAGGGTGTCATCTTACTAGCCTAGAGAGGGTGTCATCCTCCTAGCCTCGCTCTAGAGAGGGTGTCATCTTCCTAGCCTCGCTCTAGAGAGGGTGTCATCTGCCTAGACTCGCACTAGAGAGGGTGTCATCTGCCTAGCCTCGCACTAGAGAGGGTGTCATCTTCCTAGAGAGCATTACTCTACCATTCTTCCTCCAGAGAGGGCATTACTCTACCATCCTTCCTCTAGAGAGAGCTTTGCTCTACCATTCTTCCTCCAGAGAGAGCATTACTCTACCATTCTTCCTCCAGAGTGGGCATTACTCTACCATTCTTCCTCTAGAAAGAGCATTACTCTACCATTCTTCCTCTAGATAGAGCATTACTCTGCCAGAGAGAGCATTACTCTACCATTCTTCCTCCAGAGAGGGCATTACTCTACCATTCTTCCTCCAGAGAGGGCATTACTCTACCATTCTTCCTCCAGAGAGGGCATTACTCTACCATTCTTCCTCCAGAGAGAGCATTACTCTACCATTCTTCCTCCAGAGAGAGCATTACTCTACCATTCTTCCTCCAGAGAGAGCATTACTCTACCATTCTTCCTCCAGAGAGAGCATTACTCTACCATTCTTCCTCCAGAGAGAGCATTACTCTACCATTCTTCCTCCAGAGAGAGCATTACTCTACCATTCTTCCTCCAGAGAGAGCATTACTCTACCATTCTTCCTCCAGAGAGAGCATTACTCTACCATTCTTCCTCCAGAGAGAGCATTACTCTACCATTCTTCCTCTAGAGAGAGCATTACTCTACCATTCTTCCTCTAGAGAGAGCATTACTCTACCATTCTTCCTCCAGAGAGAGCATTACTCTACCATTCTTCCTCCAGAGAGAGCATTACTCTACCATTCTTCCTCCAGAGAGAGCATTACTCTACCATTCTTCCTCCAGAGAGAGCATTACTCTACCATTCTTCCTCCAGAGAGAGCATTACTCTACCATTCTTCCTCCAGAGAGAGCATTACTCTACCATTCTTCCTCCAGAGAGAGCATTACTCTACCATTCTTCCTCCAGAGAGAGCATTACTCTACCATTCTTCCTCTAGAGAGAGCATTACTCTACCATTCTTCCTCTAGAGAGAGCATTACTCTACCATTCTTCCTCCAGAGAGAGCATTACTCTACCATTCTTCCTCCAGAGAGAGCATTACTCTACCATTCTTCCTCCAGAGAGAGCATTACTCTACCATTCTTCCTCCAGAGAGAGCATTACTCTACCATTCTTCCTCCAGAGAGGGCATTACTCTACCATTCTTCCTCCAGAGAGGGCATTACTCTACCATTCTTCCTCCAGAGAGGGCATTACTCTACCATTCTTCCTCCAGAGAGGGCATTACTCTACCATTCTTCCTCCAGAGAGGGCATTACTCTACCATTCTTCCTCCAGAGAGGGCATTACTCTACCATTCTTCCTCCAGAGAGGGCATTACTCTACCATTCTTCCTCCAGAGAGGGCATTACTCTACCATTCTTCCTCCAGAGAGGGCATTACTCTACCATTCTTCCTCCAGAGAGGGCATTACTCTACCATTCTTCCTCCAGAGAGAGCATTACTCTACCATTCTTCCTCCAGAGAGGGCATTACTCTACCATTCTTCCTCCAGAGAGGGCATTACTCTACCATTCTTCCTCCAGGGGGGCATTACTCTACCATTCTTCCTCCAGAGAGGGCATTACTCTACCATTCTTCCTCCAGAGAGAGCATTACTCTACCATTCTTCCTCCAGAGAGAGCATTACTCTACCATTCTTCCTCTAGAGAGAGCATTACTCTACCATTCTTCCTCTAGAGAGAGCATTACTCTACCATTCTTCCTCTAGAGAGAGCATTACTCTACCATTCTTCCTCCAGAGAGAGCATTACTCTACCATTCTTCCTCTAGAGAGAGCATTACTCTACCATTCTTCCTCCAGAGAGAGCATTACTCTACCATTCTTCCTCCAGAGAGAGCATTACTCTACCATTCTTCCTCCAGAGAGAGCATTACTCTACCATTCTTCCTCCAGAGAGAGCATTACTCTACCATTCTTCCTCCAGAGAGAGCATTACTCTACCATTCTTCCTCCAGAGAGAGCATTACTCTACCATTCTTCCTCCAGAGAGAGCATTACTCTACCATTCTTCCTCCAGAGAGAGCATTACTCTACCATTCTTCCTCCAGAGAGAGCATTACTCTACCATTCTTCCTCCAGAGAGAGCATTACTCTACCATTCTTCCTCCAGAGAGAGCATTACTCTACCATTCTTCCTCCAGAGAGAGCATTACTCTACCATTCTTCCTCCAGAGAGAGCATTACTCTACCATTCTTCCTCCAGAGAGAGCATTACTCTACCATTCTTCCTCCAGAGAGAGCATTACTCTACCATTCTTCCTCCAGAGAGAGCATTACTCTACCATTCTTCCTCCAGAGAGAGCATTACTCTACCATTCTTCCTCTAGAGAGAGCATTACTCTACCATTCTTCCTCCAGAGAGAGCATTACTCTACCATTCTTCCTCCAGAGAGAGCATTACTCTACCATTCTTCCTCCAGAGAGAGCATTACTCTACCATTCTTCCTCCAGAGAGAGCATTACTCTACCATTCTTCCTCCAGAGAGAGCATTACTCTACCATTCTTCCTCCAGAGAGAGCATTACTCTACCATTCTTCCTCCAGAGAGAGCATTACTCTACCATTCTTCCTCCAGAGAGAGCATTACTCTACCATTCTTCCTCCAGAGAGAGCATTACTCTACCATTCTTCCTCCAGAGAGAGCATTACTCTACCATTCTTCCTCCAGAGAGAGCATTACTCTACCATTCTTCCTCCAGAGAGAGCATTACTCTACCATTCTTCCTCCAGAGAGAGCATTACTCTACCATTCTTCCTCTAGAGAGGGCATTACTCTACCATTCTTCCTCCAGAGAGGGCATTACTCTACCATTCTTCCTCCAGAGAGGGCATTACTCTTCCATTCTTCCTCCAGAGAGGGCATTACTCTACCATTCTTCCTCCAGAGAGGGCATTACTCTACCATTCTTCCTCCAGAGAGAGCATTACTCTACCATTCTTCCTCCAGAGAGGGCATTACTCTACCATTCTTCCTCCAGAGAGGGCATTACTCTACCATTCTTCCTCCAGAGAGGGCATTACTCTACCATTCTTCCTCCAGAGAGGGCATTACTCTACCATTCTTCCTCCAGAGAGGGCATTACTCTACCATTCTTCTCTACCACCATTCTTCCTCCAGAGAGGGCATTATTCTACCATTCTTCCTCCAGAGAGAGCATTACTCTACCATTCTTCCTCCAGAGAGAGCATTACTCTACCATTCTTCCTCCAGAGAGAGCATTACTCTACCATTCTTCCTCCAGAGAGAGCATTACTCTACCATTCTTCCTCCAGAGAGAGCATTACTCTACCATTCTTCCTCCAGAGAGGGCATTACTCTACCATTCTTCCTCCAGAGAGGGCATTACTCTACCATTCTTCCTCCAGAGAGGGCATTACTCTACCATTCTTCCTCCAGAGAGGGCATTACTCTACCATTCTTCCTCCAGAGAGGGCATTACTCTACCATTCTTCCTCCAGAGAGGGCATTACTCTACCATTCTTCCTCCAGAGAGGGCATTACTCTACCATTCTTCCTCCAGAGAGGGCATTACTCTACCATTCTTCCTCCAGAGAGAGCATTACTCTACCATTCTTCCTCCAGAGAGAGCATTACTCTACCATTCTTCCTCCAGAGAGAGCATTACTCTACCATTCTTCCTCCAGAGAGAGCATTACTCTACCATTCTTCCTCCAGAGAGAGCATTACTCTACCATTCTTCCTCCAGAGAGAGCATTACTCTACCATTCTTCCTCCAGAGAGAGCATTACTCTACCATTCTTCCTCCAGAGAGAGCATTACTCTACCATTCTTCCTCCAGAGAGAGCATTACTCTACCATTCTTCCTCCAGAGAGAGCATTACTCTACCATTCTTCCTCTAGAGAGAGCATTACTCTACCATTCTTCCTTCAGAGAGAGCATTACTCTACCATTCTTCCTCCAGAGAGAGCATTACTCTACCATTCTTCCTCCAGAGAGAGCATTACTCTACCATTCTTCCTCCAGAGAGAGCATTACTCTACCATTCTTCCTCCAGAGAGAGCATTACTCTACCATTCTTCCTCCAGAGAGAGCATTACTCTACCATTCTTCCTCCAGAGAGAGCATTACTCTACCATTCTTCCTCCAGAGAGAGCATTACTCTACCATTCTTCCTCCAGAGAGAGCATTACTCTACCATTCTTCCTCCAGAGAGAGCATTACTCTACCATTCTTCCTCCAGAGAGAGCATTACTCTACCATTCTTCCTCCAGAGAGAGCATTACTCTACCATTCTTCCTCCAGAGAGAGCATTACTCTACCATTCTTCCTCCAGAGAGAGCATTACTCTACCATTCTTCCTCTAGAGAGAGCATTACTCTACCATTCTTCCTCCAGAGAGAGCATTACTCTACCATTCTTCCTCCAGAGAGAGCATTACTCTACCATTCTTCCTCCAGAGAGAGCATTACTCTACCATTCTTCCTCCAGAGAGAGCATTACTCTACCATTCTTCCTCTAGAGAGAGCATTACTCTACCATTCTTCCTCCAGAGAGAGCATTACTCTACCATTCTTCCTCCAGAGAGAGCATTACTCTACCATTCTTCCTCCAGAGAGAGCATTACTCTACCATTCTTCCTCCAGAGAGAGCATTACTCTTCCATTCTTCCTCCAGAGAGAGCATTACTCTACCATTCTTCCTCCAGAGAGAGCATTACTCTACCATTCTTCCTCCAGAGAGAGCATTACTCTACCATTCTTCCTCCAGAGAGAGCATTACTCTACCATTCTTCCTCCAGAGAGAGCATTACTCTACCATTCTTCCTCCAGAGAGAGCATTACTCTACCATTCTTCCTCCAGAGAGGGCATTACTCTACCATTCTTCCTCCAGAGAGGGCATTACTCTACCATTCTTCCTCCAGAGAGGGCATTACTCTACCATTCTTCCTCCAGAGAGGGCATTACTCTACCATTCTTCCTCCAGAGAGGGCATTACTCTACCATTCTTCCTCCAGAGAGGGCATTACTCTACCATTCTTCCTCCAGAGAGGGCATTACTCTACCATTCTTCCTCCAGAGAGGGCATTACTCTACCATTCTTCCTCCAGAGAGGGCATTACTCTACCATTCTTCCTCCAGAGAGGGCATTACTCTACCATTCTTCCTCCAGAGAGGGCATTACTCTACCATTCTTCCTCCAGAGAGGGCATTACTCTACCATTCTTCCTCCAGAGAGAGCATTACTCTACCATTCTTCCTCCAGAGAGAGCATTACTCTACCATTCTTCCTCCAGAGAGAGCATTACTCTACCATTCTTCCTCCAGAGAGAGCATTACTCTACCATTCTTCCTCCAGAGAGAGCATTACTCTACCATTCTTCCTCCAGAGAGAGCATTACTCTACCATTCTTCCTCCAGAGAGAGCATTACTCTACCATTCTTCCTCTAGAGAGAGCATTACTCTACCATTCTTCCTCCAGAGAGAGCATTACTCTACCATTCTTCCTCCAGAGAGAGCATTACTCTACCATTCTTCCTCCAGAGAGAGCATTACTCTACCATTCTTCC
This sequence comes from Cherax quadricarinatus, assembly GCF_038502225.1. Taxonomy (NCBI): domain Eukaryota; kingdom Metazoa; phylum Arthropoda; class Malacostraca; order Decapoda; family Parastacidae; genus Cherax; species Cherax quadricarinatus. The sequence goes on along the minus strand of NW_027196671.1, from coordinate 11,327 downwards.
TCCAGAGAGAGCATTACTCTACCATTCTTCCTCCAGAGAGAGCATTACTCTACCATTCTTCCTCCAGAGAGAGCATTACTCTACCATTCTTCCTCCAGAGAGAGCATTACTCTACCATTCTTCCTCCAGAGAGAGCATTACTCTACCATTCTTCCTCCAGAGAGAGCATTACTCTACCATTCTTCCTCCAGAGAGAGCATTACTCTACCATTCTTCCTCCAGAGAGAGCATTACTCTACCATTCTTCCTCCAGAGAGAGCATTACTCTACCATTCTTCCTCCAGAGAGAGCATTACTCTACCATTCTTCCTCCAGAGAGAGCATTACTCTACCATTCTTCCTCCAGAGAGAGCATTACTCTACCATTCTTCCTCCAGAGAGAGCATTACTCTACCATTCTTCCTCTAGAGAGAGCATTACTCTACCATTCTTCCTCCAGAGAGAGCATTACTCTACCATTCTTCCTCCAGAGAGAGCATTACTCTACCATTCTTCCTCCAGAGAGAGCATTACTCTACCATTCTTCCTCCAGAGAGAGCATTACTCTACCATTCTTCCTCCAGAGAGAGCATTACTCTACCATTCTTCCTCCAGAGAGAGCATTACTCTACCATTCTTCCTCCAGAGAGAGCATTACTCTACCATTCTTCCTCCAGAGAGAGCATTACTCTACCATTCTTCCTCCAGAGAGAGCATTACTCTACCATTCTTCCTCCAGAGAGAGCATTACTCTACCATTCTTCCTCCAGAGAGAGCATTACTCTACCATTCTTCCTCCAGAGAGGGCATTACTCTACCATTCTTCCTCCAGAGAGGGCATTACTCTACCATTCTTCCTCCAGAGAGAGCATTACTCTACCATTCTTCCTCCAGAGAGAGCATTACTCTACCATTCTTCCTCCAGAGAGGGCATTACTCTACCATTCTTCCTCCAGAGAGAGCATTACTCTACCATTCTTCCTCCAGAGAGAGCATTACTCTACCATTCTTCCTCCAGAGAGAGCATTACTCTACCATTCTTCCTCCAGAGAGAGCATTACTCTACCATTCTTCCTCCAGAGAGAGCATTACTCTACCATTCTTCCTCTAGAGAGAGCATTACTCTACCATTCTTCCTCCAGAGAGAGCATTACTCTACCATTCTTCCTCCAGAGAGAGCATTACTCTACCATTCTTCCTCCAGAGAGAGCATTACTCTACCATTCTTCCTCCAGAGAGAGCATTACTCTACCATTCTTCCTCCAGAGAGAGCATTACTCTACCATTCTTCCTCCAGAGAGAGCATTACTCTACCATTCTTCCTCCAGAGAGAGCATTACTCTACCATTCTTCCTCCAGAGAGAGCATTACTCTACCATTCTTCCTCTAGAGAGAGCATTACTCTACCATTCTTCCTCTAGAGAGAGCATTACTCTACCATTCTTCCTCCAGAGAGAGCATTACTCTACCATTCTTCCTCTAGAGAGAGCATTACTCTACCATTCTTCCTCCAGAGAGAGCATTACTCTACCATTCTTCCTCCAGAGAGAGCATTACTCTACCATTCTTCCTCCAGAGAGATTACTCTACCATTCTTCCTCCAGAGAGAGCATTACTCTACCATTCTTCCTCCAGAGAGAGCATTACTCTACCATTCTTCCTCCAGAGAGAGCATTACTCTACCATTCTTCCTCCAGAGAGAGCATTACTCTACCATTCTTCCTCCAGAGAGAGCATTACTCTACCATTCTTCCTCCAGAGAGAGCATTACTCTACCATTCTTCCTCCAGAGAGAGCATTACTCTACCATTCTTCCTCCAGAGAGAGCATTACTCTACCATTCTTCCTCCAGAGAGAGCATTACTCTACCATTCTTCCTCCAGAGAGAGCATTACTCTACCATTCTTCCTCCAGAGAGAGCATTACTCTACCATTCTTCCTCCAGAGAGAGCATTACTCTACCATTCTTCCTCCAGAGAGAGCATTACTCTACCATTCTTCCTCCAGAGAGAGCATTACTCTACCATTCTTCCTCCAGAGAGAGCATTACTCTACCATTCTTCCTCCAGAGAGAGCATTACTCTACCATTCTTCCTAAAGAGAGAGCATTACTCTACCATTCTTCCTAAAGAGAGAGCATTACTCTTCCATTCTTCCTCCAGAGAGAGCATTACTCTACCATTCTTCCTCCAGAGAGAGCATTACTCTACCATTCTTCCTCCAGAGAGAGCATTACTCTACCATTCTTCCTCCAGAGAGAGCATTACTCTACCATTCTTCCTCTAGAGAGAGCATTACTCTACCATTCTTCCTCCAGAGAGAGCATTACTCTACCATTCTTCCTCCAGAGAGAGCATTACTCTACCATTCTTCCTCCAGAGAGAGCATTACTCTACCATTCTTCCTCCAGAGAGAGCATTACTCTATTCTTCATTCTTCCTCTTCTTCTAGAGAGAGCATTACTCTACCATTCTTCCTCCAGAGAGAGCATTACTCTACCATTCTTCCTCCAGAGAGAGCATTACTCTACCATTCTTCCTCTAGAGAGAGCATTACTCTACCATTCTTCCTCCAGAGAGAGCATTACTCTACCATTCTTCCTCTAGAGAGAGCATTACTCTACCATTCTTCCTCTAGAGAGAGCATTACTCTACCATTCTTCCTCCAGAGAGAGCATTACTCTACCATTCTTCCTCCAGAGAGAGCATTACTCTACCATTCTTCCTCCAGAGAGAGCATTACTCTACCATTCTTCCTCTAGAGAGAGCATTACTCTACCATTCTTCCTCTAGAGAGAGCATTACTCTACCATTCTTCCTCCAGAGAGAGCATTACTCTACCATTCTTCCTCCAGAGAGAGCATTACTCTACCATTCTTCCTCTAGAGAGAGCATTACTCTACCATTCTTCCTCCAGAGAGAGCATTACTCTACCATTCTTCCTCCAGAGAGAGCATTACTCTACCATTCTTCCTCCAGAGAGAGCATTACTCTACCATTCTTCCTCCAGAGAGAGCATTACTCTACCATTCTTCCTCCAGAGAGGGCATTACTCTACCATTCTTCCTCCAGAGAGGGCATTACTCTACCATTCTTCCTCCAGAGAGGGCATTACTCTACCATTCTTCCTCCAGAGAGGGCATTACTCTACCATTCTTCCTCCAGAGAGGGCATTACTCTACCATTCTTCCTCCAGAGAGGGCATTACTCTACCATTCTTCCTCCAGAGAGGGAGAGAGAATTACTCTACCATTCTTCCTCCAGAGAGGGCATTACTCTACCATTCTTCCTCCAGAGAGAGGCATTACTCTACCATTCTTCCTCCAGAGAGGGCATTACTCTACCATTCTTCCTCCAGAGAGGGCATTACTCTACCATTCTTCCTCCAGAGAGAGCATTACTCTACCATTCTTCCTCCAGAGAGAGCATTACTCTACCATTCTTCCTCCAGAGAGAGCATTACTCTACCATTCTTCCTCCAGAGAGAGCATTACTCTACCATTCTTCCTCCAGAGAGAGCATTACTCTACCATTCTTCCTCCAGAGAGAGCATTACTCTACCATTCTTCCTCCAGAGAGAGCATTACTCTACCATTCTTCCTCCAGAGAGGGCATTACTCTACCATTCTTCCTCCAGAGAGAGCATTACTCTACCATTCTTCCTCCAGAGAGAGCATTACTCTACCATTCTTCCTCCAGAGAGAGCATTACTCTACCATTCTTCCTCCAGAGAGAGCATTACTCTACCATTCTTCCTCCAGAGAGAGCATTACTCTACCATTCTTCCTCCAGAGAGAGCATTACTCTACCATTCTTCCTCCAGAGAGAGCATTACTCTACCATTCTTCCTCCAGAGAGAGCATTACTCTACCATTCTTCCTCCAGAGAGAGCATTACTCTACCATTCTTCCTCCAGAGAGAGCATTACTCTACCATTCTTCCTCCAGAGAGAGCATTACTCTACCATTCTTCCTCCAGAGAGAGCATTACTCTACCATTCTTCCTCCAGAGAGAGCATTACTCTACCATTCTTCCTCCAGAGAGAGCATTACTCTACCATTCTTCCTCCAGAGAGAGCATTACTCTACCATTCTTCCTCCAGAGAGAGCATTACTCTACCATTCTTCCTCCAGAGAGAGCATTACTCTACCATTCTTCCTCCAGAGAGAGCATTACTCTACCATTCTTCCTCCAGAGAGAGCATTACTCTACCATCCTTCCTCCAGAGAGAGCATTACTCTACCATTCTTCCTCCAGAGAGAGCATTACTCTACCATCCTTCCTCCAGAGAGAGCATTACTCTACCATCCTTCCTCCAGAGAGAGCATTACTCTACCATCCTTCCTCCAGAGAGAGCATTACTCTACCATCCTTCCTCCAGAGAGAGCATTACTCTACCATCCTTCCTCCAGAGAGAGCATTACTCTACCATCCTTCCTCCAGAGAGAGCATTACTCTACCATCCTTCCTCCAGAGAGAGCATTACTCTACCATTCTTCCTCCAGAGAGAGCATTACTCTACCATTCTTCCTCCAGAGAGAGCATTACTCTACCATTCTTCCTCCAGAGAGAGCATTACTCTACCATTCTTCCTCCAGAGAGAGCATTACTCTACCATTCTTCCTCCAGAGAGAGCATTACTCTACCATTCTTCCTCCAGAGAGAGCATTACTCTACCATTCTTCCTCCAGAGAGAGCATTACTCTACCATTCTTCCTCCAGAGAGAGCATTACTCTACCATTCTTCCTCCAGAGAGGGCATTACTCTACCATTCTTCCTCCAGAGAGGGCATTACTCTACCATTCTTCCTCCAGAGAGAGCATTACTCTACCATTCTTCCTCCAGAGAGGGCATTACTCTACCATTCTTCCTCCAGAGAGGGCATTACTCTACCATTCTTCCTCTAGAGAGAGCATTACTCTACCATTCTTCCTCCAGAGAGAGCATTACTCTACCATTCTTCCTCCAGAGAGGGCATTACTCTACCATTCTTCCTCCAGAGAGAGCATTACTCTACCATTCTTCCTCCAGAGAGAGCATTACTCTACCATTCTTCCTCCAGAGAGAGCATTACTCTACCATTCTTCCTCCAGAGAGAGCATTACTCTACCATTCTTCCTCCAGAGAGAGCATTACTCTACCATTCTTCCTCTAGAGAGAGCATTACTCTACCATTCTTCCTCTAGAGAGAGCATTACTCTACCATTCTTCCTCTAGAGAGAGCATTACTCTACCATTCTTCCTCCAGAGAGAGCATTACTCTACCATTCTTCCTCTAGAGAGAGCATTACTCTACCATTCTTCCTCTAGAGAGAGCATTACTCTACCATTCTTCCTCCAGAGAGAGCATTACTCTACCATTCTTCCTCCAGAGAGAGCATTACTCTACCATTCTTCCTCCAGAGAGAGCATTACTCTACCATTCTTCCTCCAGAGAGAGCATTACTCTACCATTCTTCCTCCAGAGAGAGCATTACTCTACCATTCTTCCTCCAGAGAGAGCATTACTCTACCATTCTTCCTCCAGAGAGAGCATTACTCTACCATTCTTCCTCCAGAGAGAGCATTACTCTACCATTCTTCCTCCAGAGAGAGCATTACTCTACCATTCTTCCTCCAGAGAGAGCATTACTCTACCATTCTTCCTCCAGAGAGAGCATTACTCTACCATTCTTCCTCCAGAGAGAGCATTACTCTACCATTCTTCCTCCAGAGAGAGCATTACTCTACCATTCTTCCTCCAGAGAGAGCATTACTCTACCATTCTTCCTCCAGAGAGAGCATTACTCTACCATTCTTCCTCCAGAGAGAGCATTACTCTACCATTCTTCCTCCAGAGAGAGCATTACTCTACCATTCTTCCTCCAGAGAGAGCATTACTCTACCATTCTTCCTCCAGAGAGAGCATTACTCTACCATTCTTCCTCCAGAGAGAGCATTACTCTACCATTCTTCCTCCAGAGAGAGCATTACTCTACCATTCTTCCTCCAGAGAGAGCATTACTCTACCATTCTTCCTCCAGAGAGAGCATTACTCTACCATTCTTCCTCCAGAGAGAGCATTACTCTACCATTCTTCCTCCAGAGAGAGCATTACTCTACCATTCTTCCTCCAGAGAGAGCATTACTCTACCATTCTTCCTCCAGAGAGAGCATTACTCTACCATTCTTCCTCCAGAGAGAGCATTACTCTACCATTCTTCCTCCAGAGAGAGCATTACTCTACCATTCTTCCTCCAGAGAGAGCATTACTCTACCATTCTTCCTCTAGAGAGAGCATTACTCTACCATTCTTCCTCTAGAGAGAGCATTACTCTACCATTCTTCCTCTAGAGAGAGCATTACTCTACCATTCTTCCTCCAGAGAGAGCATTACTCTACCATTCTTCCTCCAGAGAGAGCATTACTCTACCATTCTTCCTCCAGAGAGAGCATTACTCTACCATTCTTCCTCCAGAGAGAGCATTACTCTACCATTCTTCCTCCAGAGAGAGCATTACTCTACCATTCTTCCTCCAGAGAGAGCATTACTCTACCATTCTTCCTCCAGAGAGAGCATTACTCTACCATTCTTCCTCCAGAGAGAGCATTACTCTACCATTCTTCCTCTAGAGAGAGCATTACTCTACCATTCTTCCTCCAGAGAGGGCATTACTCTACCATTCTTCCTGTAGAGAGAGCATTACTCTATTCCATTCTTCCTCTTCCTCCAGAGAGAGCATTACTCTACCATTCTTCCTCCAGAGAGAGCATTACTCTACCATTCTTCCTCCAGAGAGAGCATTACTCTACCATTCTTCCTCCAGAGAGGGCATTACTCTACCATTCTTCCTCCAGAGAGGGCATTACTCTACCATTCTTCCTCCAGAGAGGGCATTACTCTACCATTCTTCCTCCAGAGAGGGCATTACTCTACCATTCTTCCTCCAGAGAGGGCATTACTCTACCATTCTTCCTCCAGAGAGGGCATTACTCTACCATTCTTCCTCCAGAGAGGGCATTACTCTACCATTCTTCCTCCAGAGAGGGCATTACTCTACTTCCATTCTTACCATTCTTCCTCCAGAGAGGGCATTACTCTACCATTCTTCCTCCAGAGAGGGCATTACTCTACCATTCTTCCTCCAGAGAGGGCATTACTCTACCATTCTTCCTCCAGAGAGAGCATTACTCTACCATTCTTCCTCCAGAGAGAGCATTACTCTACCATTCTTCCTCTTCCTCCAGATAGAGCATTACTCTACCATTCTTCCTCTAGAGAGAGCATTACTCTACCATTCTTCCTCCAGAGAGAGCATTACTCTACCATTCTTCCTCCAGAGAGAGCATTACTCTACCATTCTTCCTCCAGATAGAGCATTATTCTACCATTCTTCCTCTAGAGAGAGCATTACTCTACCATTCTTCCTGCAGAGAGAGCATTACTCTACCATTCTTCCTCCAGAGAGCATTACTCTACCATTCTTCCTTTAGTGAGAGCATTACTCTACCATTCTTCCTCTAGAGAGAGCATTACTCTACCATTCTTCCTCCAGAGAGAGCATTACTCTACCATTCTTCCTCCAGAGAGAGCATTACTCTACCATTCTTCCTCCAGAGAGAGCATTACTCTACCATTCTTCCTCCAGAGAGAGCATTACTCTACCATTCTTCCTCCAGAGAGAGCATTACTCTACCATTCTTCCTCCAGAGAGAGCATTACTCTACCATTCTTCCTCCAGAGAGAGCATTACTCTACCATTCTTCCTCCAGAGAGAGCATTACTCTACCATTCTTCCTCCAGAGAGAGCATTACTCTACCATTCTTCCTCCAGAGAGAGCATTACTCTACCATTCTTCCTCCAGAGAGAGCATTACTCTACCATTCTTCCTCCAGAGAGAGCATTACTCTACCATTCTTCCTCCAGAGAGAGCATTACTCTACCATTCTTCCTCCAGAGAGAGCATTACTCTACCATTCTTCCTCCAGAGAGAGCATTACTCTACCATTCTTCCTCCAGAGAGAGCATTACTCTACCATTCTTCCTCCAGAGAGAGCATTACTCTACCATTCTTCCTCCAGAGAGAGCATTACTCTACCATTCTTCCTCCAGAGAGAGCATTACTCTACCATTCTTCCTCCAGAGAGAGCATTACTCTACCATTCTTCCTCCAGAGAGAGCATTACTCTACCATTCTTCCTCCAGAGAGAGCATTACTCTACCATTCTTCCTCCAGAGAGAGCATTACTCTACCATTCTTCCTCCAGAGAGAGCATTACTCTACCATTCTTCCTCCAGAGAGAGCATTACTCTCCCATTCTTCCTCCAGAGAGATTACTCTACCATTCTTCCTCCAGCATTACTCTACCATTCTTCCTCCAGAGAGAGCATTACTCTACCATTCTTCCTCCAGAGAGAGCATTACTCTACCATTCTTCCTCTAGAGAGAGCATTACTCTACCATTCTTCCTCCAGAGAGAGCATTACTCTACCATTCTTCCTCCAGAGAGAGCATTACTCTACCATTCTTCCTCCAGAGAGAGCATTACTCTACCATTCTTCCTCCAGAGAGAGCATTACTCTACCATTCTTCCTCCAGAGAGAGCATTACTCTACCATTCTTCCTCCAGAGAGAGCATTACTCTACCATTCTTCCTCCAGAGAGAGCATTACTCTACCATTCTTCCTCCAGAGAGAGCATTACTCTACCATTCTTCCTCCAGAGAGAGCATTACTCTACCATTCTTCCTCCAGAGAGAGCATTACTCTACCATTCTTCCTCCAGAGAGAGCATTACTCTACCATTCTTCCTCCAGAGAGAGCATTACTCTACCATTCTTCCTCCAGAGAGAGCATTACTCTACCATTCTTCCTCCAGAGAGAGCATTACTCTACCATTCTTCCTCTAGAGAGAGCATTACTCTACCATTCTTCCTCCAGAGAGAGCATTACTCTACCATTCTTCCTCCAGAGAGAGCATTACTCTACCATTCTTCCTCCAGAGAGAGCATTACTCTACCATTCTTCCTCCAGAGAGAGCATTACTCTACCATTCTTCCTCTAGAGAGAGCATTACTCTACCATTCTTCCTCCAGAGAGAGCATTACTCTACCATTCTTCCTCCAGAGAGAGCATTACTCTACCATTCTTCCTCTAGAGAGAGCATTACTCTACCATTCTTCCTCCAGAGAGAGCATTACTCTACCATTCTTCCTCCAGAGAGAGCATTACTCTACCATTCTTCCTCCAGAGAGAGCATTACTCTACCATTCTTCCTCCAGAGAGAGCATTACTCTACCATTCTTCCTCCAGAGAGAGCATTACTCTACCATTCTTCCTCTAGAGAGAGCATTACTCTACCATTCTTCCTCCAGAGAGAGCATTACTCTACCATTCTTCCTCCAGAGAGAGCATTACTCTACCATTCTTCCTCCAGAGAGAGCATTACTCTACCATTCTTCCTCCAGAGAGAGCATTACTCTACCATTCTTCCTCTAGAGAGAGCATTACTCTACCATTCTTCCTCCAGAGAGAGCATTACTCTACCATTCTTCCTCCAGAGAGAGCATTACTCTACCATTCTTCCTCCAGAGAGAGCATTACTCTACCATTCTTCCTCCAGAGAGAGCATTACTCTACCATTCTTCCTCCAGAGAGAGCATTACTCTACCATACTTCCTCCAGAGAGAGCATTACTCTACCATTCTTTACTCTACCATTCTTCCTCCAGAGAGAGCATTACTCAACCATTCTTCCTCCAGAGAGAGCATTACTCTACCATTCTTCCTCTAGAGAGAGCATTACTCTACCATTCTTCCTCTAGAGAGAGCATTACTCTACCATTCTTCCTCCAGAGAGGGCATTACTCTACCATTCTTCCTCCAGGGGGGCATTACTCTACCATTCTTCCTCCAGAGAGGGCATTACTCTACCATTCTTCCTCCAGAGAGGGCATTACTCTTCCATTCTTCCTCCAGAGAGGGCATTACTCTACCATTCTTCCTCCAGAGAGGGCATTACTCTACCATTCTTCCTCCAGAGAGAGCATTACTCTACCATTCTTCCTCCAGAGAGAGCATTACTCTACCATTCTTCCTCCAGAGAGGGCATTACTCTACCATTCTTCCTCCAGAGAGAGCATTACTCTACCATTCTTCCTCCAGAGAGAGCATTACTCTACCATTCTTCCTCCAGAGAGAGCATTACTCTACCATTCTTCCTCCAGAGAGAGCATTACTCTACCTTCCTCCATTACTTCCTTCTGCCTCCAGAGAGAGCATTACTCTACCATTCTTCCTCCAGAGAGAGCATTACTCTACCATTCTTCCTCCAGAGAGAGCATTACTCTACCATTCTTCCTCCAGAGAGAGCATTACTCTACCATTCTTCCTCCAGAGAGAGCATTAGAGCATTACTCTACCATTCTTCCTCCAGAGAGAGCATTACTCTACCATTCTTCCTCCAGAGAGAGCATTACTCTACCATTCTTCCTCCAGAGAGAGCATTACTCTACCATTCTTCCTCCAGAGAGAGCATTACTCTACCATTCTTCCTCCAGAGAGAGCATTACTCTACCATTCTTCCTCCAGAGAGAGCATTACTCTACCATTCTTCCTCCAGAGAGAGCATTACTCTACCATTCTTCCTCCAGAGAGAGCATTACTCTACCATTCTTCCTCCAGAGAGAGCATTACTCTACCATTCTTCCTCCAGAGAGAGCATTACTCTACCATTCTTCCTCCAGAGAGAGCATTACTCTACCATTCTTCCTCCAGAGAGAGCATTACTCTACCATTCTTCCTCCAGAGAGAGCATTACTCTACCATTCTTCCTCCAGAGAGAGCATTACTCTACCATTCTTCCTCCAGAGAGAGCATTACTCTACCATTCTTCCTCCAGAGAGAGCATTACTCTACCATTCTTCCTCCAGAGAGAGCATTACTCTACCATTCTTCCTCTAGAGAGAGCATTACTCTACCATTCTTCCTCCAGAGAGAGCATTACTCTACCATTCTTCCTCTAGAGAGAGCATTACTCTACCATTCTTCCTCCAGAGAGAGCATTACTCTACCATTCTTCCTCCAGAGAGAGCATTACTCTACCATTCTTCCTCTAGAGAGAGCATTACTCTACCATTCTTCCTCCAGAGAGAGCATTACTCTACCATTCTTCCTCCAGAGAGAGCATTACTCTACCATTCTTCCTCCAGAGAGAGCATTACTCTACCATTCTTCCTCCAGAGAGAGCATTACTCTACCATTCTTCCTCCAGAGAGAGCATTACTCTACCATTCTTCCTCCAGAGAGAGCATTACTCTACCATTCTTCCTCCAGAGAGAGCATTACTCTACCATTCTTCCTCTAGAGA